>NW_011888932.1:1482647-1487898 GCF_000151845.1 Pteropus vampyrus | reverse complement strand
AAAACGTTCCGGAATTAGATAGTGATGATGGTTGTACAACACTGTGAATATACTAAAAACCACTGATTGATACGCTTTAAAAGGGTGCATTTTATAATATGTAAATTATATCTCAATTTTTTTAAAAAAATTAATGTTCATAAATTTCAAAATGCAATGGCATGTTATTAACAAGTTGTAACTGTCTAAATAGCTGCCAGTACTTCCAATGAACAAGGTGTCAAATGTTAATTGTGTTTTACCTAAATTTGCAATATCAAGGAATTTTACTAAATTTGATCATTCCTATTTTATGGCTATGAACTTCTTCCTATTGAAACTGGTTCTGCTCAGTATTACTCCATTTCTGAAGGCTTCTTCATCCCCAATCAAATAAATGTCTGCAGGTACTTCTAGGAGAAAGTCGTAGGTATTGGTGTGTAAACTTTATACTGTCTGCTTTGTGTGTTCAATCTATTTTGCTTGCTTCTTGGTTCATACATAAGATTGCCTGAAATTGAGTCTAAAAATAGAGATATTGCCATCACCTGGATAAATCTATCTGCTTTGGAATTTTTTTTAAAGGACCATATAGTTTGCTTGAGTTTCTAAGCAATGTTTATGATATTTGGGCCCTTTCTTCAGGAGATATTCTTGTCTATATTCCTTACAGAAATATTTCATCCAATGAGGATCTCAAGCAGTTGTCAGTGACTTAACAAAAAGATGATACACATATTCAAATATTTCTTTGTATTTAAACAACTTTTAAATCATGATACTTACTATATTTCATGTTGTTCCAAGCAGATATAAACTTAGTTTTTAGCTTGTCAACTTCTTCTGTTCCTGTGGCTTCCATATTCAAATTCTAAATAAAAAGCCATCACTCGATTGCATTCTTCTAATGAGTTTAATCTTTTGTACTGACTAAAAAAAAAAAAAATTAAAGAAAAATAACTAATAAGTACATATTATATAGTACAATACTTGCTAGTTATTTAAGTGATGAAATAAAATTTGAACTGGAAATGAGCAAACCAATTTTTCATTTTATGGAGTAAAATATAATATATTCTATAAATATTTCAATTACAAAAACCATTTAATTCCAAATATACAATAAAAACTATTGCACAAAACCAAATAATCACCTCCCCCAGGTACTCATAATTAAAAACAATACAGCTTTGGTGCATGTGAAACTATCCAAGATTTGTTTTATTTGTAATTAGAGAAGGTGACTTGAAATCTTATAAAAAATGACTATCTTCAGAATAGAGGCTTCCACTCATACTAGTTAAGACACTACTTTCATATAAGGCTGAATTGTACTGTTTTATTTTTTAAATTAAGGAGTTTCTTACATTTCCTTCCTATCTTAATACTGCAGTATTTTTTTAACAGAATGGCTTAAATTTACAACACAAAATTTCTTTAAAATAAGAACAAACATAGCTCATAAGTGTTTGTTTTATAAGTGACTTGAGGGAAAATTGAGAAGTGTAATATAATCTGAAAGAGGAACAAATTATAACTGAAAATGCTTGAGCTCATTTACAGTAATTCAGAGATTACTTTTCAAGAAAAGAAAGCTGCACAGAACATAACCCTTTTAGGGTTATAAATATCTACTCAAAAGTAGTGATGCATTCATTTCTCTAACAATAGACGTTCCATTTTTCAATATGTATTAAAAGCTACTAATTATACATTACAACTGAGGCAGGAGAAAGCCTCAATTAGAGGCTTAGAAGAATTTAAAAAGCCAATGTGACCAGAGGACAGAAAGTCTAAAAAAGTGGCATAAGATGTAGCTAAAGGGCTGGATAGAGGCCAGAGTACGCAGGACCTTGAAGATCATACTAAGAACTTTCTTTATCCTAAGAGCAACTGGTTTCAAACAGAAATATCAGAATCAACTTCTGTGGGTTTGTTTGACTCCAACAGAAGCAAAGAGAACAGGCTAAAAAGGGACGAAGAGTAGATGGTAAGAGTTTACTACTATTGTATGAGACTAAGAGAAAAATGAAGTAGCTTAAACTGGAGCAGTGGAGATGGAAAAATAAAGACATATGAGGAAACGACATTTCAGTAAGTCCTGGTGATAAAATGGATGTGGAAGGTGAGAAACAGGGATATATCAAAGATACACCCAGGTTTCTGGCCTGTGAAACTAAATAGATTGGGCTAAACATTGAAACAGAGAACATTAGGAGAGGGGCAGGTTAGGAGATCATGAATTTGATTTATATGGAGTATGAGATGCCTCTGAGAGATATGGTAAAGAATCATTATTTATTTAATCATTTGATAAATTATTGCCATGCAGATAAAGCTCAAAACAAAGGCAGTGAAATACAGGCTTTATGAATTACAATTATCAAAATTTAGAAATTGATAGAGAAGAAAACAAATTTGATGATAAATCTATATATCAATAGTATTTTTCGCCATGTGCATCATGGTTTATAGGTACACCTTTATGGCATAGGGATATTGTTGAAATATAGCTTATAAGCATTGATAAATGCTTGTGTTTGGAGTTAGTTAACTCCAAAAACAGAAGCAACCTGGCTGTATCACTTAAAAACTAAGGCCTTGAATGTATTACTTAACCTCTTTTAGGGACTGGCTTTTTTGTTTTTGTTTTAATTTTTTAACCTTTTAATTTACAGTTTTTATCAATAGTCTTAATTTTTAAAGCTGTTTTAAGCTCACGGTAAAATTGATCAGGAAGTACAGAGTTCTCATACATCCCTTTCTCCACACACACTCATACAGCCTCAAAAAAAAAAAAAAAAAAGGGCACCTTGAATCTTCTAACTCCAAAATATTTAAAATAAGAGACTGTACATGTACATATTTTCTTCCTAAATCAGAAAAAAGGTGAACCACAAGGAAAACTTTGGTTCAAACAGTTCCCAACACCAGCTAACAAGTGTACTCTGGACAGTCTTTAGCAAAAGTGCGAAAGTCAAAATGCTTTAAAGTGAGTGGAGAAAAAAAACATGAAGACAAAGTGAGATACTTTGTACAGGGAAAGTCTGTATCTTAAATAATGACTCCTAAATAAATAAATAACCAAGGTAAGATGCTGTGACAGATATAGATATTAATGAGACAAATATTCATTAAGAATACTTCTATTGCCATTATTATATAGATGAGAACAACAAAATTATTATAAGGTCAAACTAGTTAAGCTGTTCCTAATTGAATAATTCAATATAGTTACTTTTTATATAATTAAAATTAAATTCCAATCTTTTATAGACATAAACCCACTTTATTTCTATAACAAAAATTTAAATAGCTCTAAAAATCCTAACTTTAGAGCAGAGAGGAATTTGAAAGGTGATCCCTTGAACCATGCTGGAAAGAATTATAAATTGAAACACTTTTAAAAAGAATGCCCAACAATTCCAAATGAGGAAAAGATTTGCCTTGCAGCATATTAAAACACATTATAAAACTATTATTAGCAAATATTATTATTATTAGCAAAGGATGACAGTGAATAAAACATAATAGGGAATGTAGAAAAAAAATCCAAGTATATTTAAGAATTTAGTACTTGATATGAGGTATATTTCACATCAGTGAGAAAAGATGGCTAATGTAATAATGCTAGAATACTAAGCTAGCCAGTTAAAAAATAAAGCTATATCATACATTATAAATTGCAGATGGATCAAAGAGCTAAATGCAAATGCAAACACATGGCACATGTGCACATACTACAAGGAAGAATTGATTAAAATTTTTTTTAACAATATTGTAGAAAAGGCCTTTCTTAGCATGCATTGCAAAACTAGAAATTCAAAAGAAAAATGTGATTACATAATAATGAAATTTCTGTACAGGAGGAAGAGAAAGAAAAAATTGTATCTAACAAGGGTGAGATACAATTCATTAACTAGGAAAAAAATTCAATACCTATTATACAAACAAAGTGTTAATGTTCCTAATATACAAAGAGTTCTTATAAATCAATAAGAAAAAGAAAAATCCAAATGAAAAATAAGAGAGGCATTCTAAAAGAAAAGGCCTATAAACATATGAAAATATTTTTAACCTTACCAGATCGAAGTAATGCACATTAAAGGAACTTCATACTTTTTTCATTGCCACAAGAGATGAAATTGGTGAGCCTGAGGAAACAAGCATTTTACATAATTATTTCTCAAATAATAAACTCCTCGAGGTCAGAGTCTGTGTCTTGTTCACTACCATATCCTCATATCTAACACATCATGCTAATAGACAAAACCACCTGCTGATGTCTAAATTATGAGATATACATATTATGATGACATAAATCTATACTTATCACCATAAAAAGATATCCGGGGAAGATCAAAATATGTGAGGAGGAACTCATAAAACTGTACAAAGAAATACATGAATCCACTATGATAACAGGAGACTTTAATATCCCTCTATCAGAAACAGACAGATCCAGCAGGAAGAAAATCAGTAAAGAAAACTATGAATCAATATGAACACAGATGCATAAATCCTCAACAGAATATTAGCAATTGAATTCAACAATGTATAAAAAGAATATACAATACAAACAAGTGGGATTTATCCAAGGTATACAAGGCTGGTTCAACATTCAAAAATTAATTAATGTAATCCATCATATCAACAAACTAAAGAAGAAAAATTACAAGATAATATCAATAGATACAGAAAAGCATTTAACAAAATCCAACACTCTTTCATAACAAAAACTCTCAGCAAACTAGGAAGAGAAGGAAACTTTCTCAATTTGATAAAGAACATCTTTCAAAAAACCTACAGCTAACATCATACTTGATGTTGAGAAACTAGAAGCTTTCCAGCTAAGTTCAGGAACAAGGCAAGGATGTCTCCACTGTTTTTCAATATTGTACACAATGTCTTCATTAATACAGTAAGACAAAGAAAGAATAGAAAAGAAAAGGCGTATGGATCGGGAAGAAACAAAATTGTCTTTCTTCACAAATGACATGATTATCTATGAAGAAATTTTTTTAAAAAATTGACAAAAAAAAAGACTCCTGGAAACAATAAGTGATTGCTGCAAGGTTGTAGAATATAGAGTTAATGTATGAACTCAATCGCTTTCCTATATGCCAGCAATGATCAAGTGGAAATTGCAATTAAAAACACATTAGCATTCACATTAGCACCCATCAAAAATGAAATACTTAGGTATAAATCAAACATAATGTGCTAAGATCTATATGAGGAAAACTACAAAACTCTAATGAGAGATCTCAGT
>NW_011888932.1:1471577-1482042 GCF_000151845.1 Pteropus vampyrus | reverse complement strand
GAATACTTAAATGACCTTGAGTATGGCGATGAATTTTTAGGTACAACACCAAAGGCACTACCCCTGAAAGAAATAACTGGCAAGCTAAACCTCATTAAAATTAAAAACTTCTGCTCTGAGAAAGACAATGGCAAGAGAATAAAAAACTAGCCACGAACTGGGAGAAAATTTTTGCTAAAGATACATTTGATAAAGAATTGTTATCCAAAATATATTTTTCTAAAAAATTTTTTAAAACTCAAAAACAAGAAAATGAACAACCTGATTTAAAAATGAGTCAAAGACATTAACAGATACCTCACCAAAGAAGATGACAAGTAAGCATATGAATATATGCTCCACATCATACTTTATCAGGAAAACGGATGAAAATAACGTGATACCACTACATACTATTAGAATGGCCAAGTCCCTAACACTGAGAACACCAAATGCTGGCAGTGTTGTAGATCAATAGGTACTCTCATTCATTGCCAGTAGAAATTCAAAATTGTACATGTACTTTGGAAGACAGTTTGGCAGGTTCTTACAGAACTAAATATACTTTTACCATATGATCCAGCAACTGCACTCTTGTTATCAAGCCATGAAAAGATACCCCAAAGGAAACCAAATGTATACTACTAAGTGAAATAAGCCAATTTTTAAAATAATTCCAACTGTATGACATTCTGGAAAAGGCATAACTATGGAAACAGTAAAATGATCAGTGATTGCCAGGGGGAGAAAGGGAGAAGAGGATAAGTAGGTGGAACATGGAGGATTTTTAGAACAATGAAACTATTCTGTATGATACTATAATTATAGATACATGTCATTATACATTTATCCAAATCCATAGGATGCACATCACGGAAAGTGAACCCTAATGTAAACTCTGGACTTTGGGTGATAACGATGTATCAAAGTAGGTTCATTGATTTTAACGAATGAACCATTTGTTGACAATAATGTTGATAGTGGAGAAGGTTGTGTGTGTTGGGGGATAGAAGGTATATGGGAACTCTGCATATTCTCTCTGAATTTTGCTGTAAACCTAAAAGTACTCTAAAATACAAAGTTTGTTCATTATTTTAAAAATAGTAGAGCAATCCAAGGATTAGAGTGGAAAAAAAAAAGAGCAGCATGAATATGATCTATGTATCTATATGCATATATATTTTGTATGTATATTCATATGCCCATCCCCCCCCACACACACACACGCATAAAACAATGTCTAGAAGTCCATAATGTTAAAAGTGGAATCTCTAAGAGATGAAATATCATTTTTACTTTCTTGTTTTGTACTTTATTATTTAAATTGTTTACACTGAGCCTCTTTTAAAATAATAAAATTATTCAAAAACAAATTGCTCAAATAAAAATTTAACATACAAAATTACAAATGTGCCCAGGTTATATTAAACTCTAACAAAACAACTGAAATTGCTCAACTAAGAAATGTGCAAAAAAGACATTCTATTACAAAACTGCTAAGCAGCCTAGCCTATAAGATAAAAATGCTGAGACAAAGTGCTTTTTCCTTTTTAAGATAAACAACTTTATTCTTGTGGTTCTTAAAGACATTGGATTCAGCTATTTAGTCATGTAGAAAACTTTAACTTCCTCAATGTAATTTCCCCAGAGCAGCTTTGGCTGAATAAAATAACTTAATTCATAACTTTTGTTTCCTCTCAAAATAAATGTGGTGAGATTTAGAAAGAAGAAAAATAAATTAATACTTGAATCCATTCAGTCCATTAAAATATTTTCTTTATGTTTATCTGAGATAAGCCAAAGGAATGCAAGATAAACAGTATGTTTAGTTTAACTACAAATGAACAAAAAACACAAATGAAAAAAAACCACAATGACAAGTCGTCTTAGTACAAAATGTTAAACTATCAACACCCACAAATTCTTTCCGAAAGCTCTTCTAATTAAAAAAAAAATTAAATTAAAAATTCTTTGTCTATCCAAGTATAAAGTGAAGCGATACCCATTCATTATCCGGTATATTTCAATCTCATACAGTATCTAAAATACTTGGTTTGACTGTGCCAGTAATCACACTGATATGCCAAAATTCTTGTTAATTTTATGTAATGTTGGAAAACCATCAAAATAACACTCATCACAATTCCCACTTTTAGAAGAGACTTATGGTTTATTTCTTAAAATGTTAGAGAAATTAATAACTTTTTTCAAGTAACCTTTACTAATGCATACTACAGCAAATATTACCATCTACTTCATTTCTGCTATTTACATTGTGACAAATCCATTTTTAATTAACAGACGACAGCATTAAAGAGAAAACTTTATTTATCTCAATAAACATAGATAAAGCTACCAGATGAAGTTTATTACTAAACTTTATTGTTAATGATGTGAAAAGCAAAGTGAAGACTAAGCAGAGTCCTTTTGGAAGGCACAGCTACAACATCTGATATGAAAATCATCGACTGAGAACAGCTGTCAATTTTAGAGAGTCACTTTTCTAACCACAACCACACATTAAGACAGTTGATAAATCATAAACTGATAAATGTAAAAGGTACTCAAATCACTGTCCTTGAAGGGCGGAGGAAGGTAATCAGCCTCTCCCATATGGCAAGAGAGAGAATGTTTTATCCACGGCATATTTAAAACCAAGTAAAAGCTCCTGACAGAACTTTAGAGACTGATTCTACAAAATATATCTCAGTCACATAGCACAACCAGTAAATACACTGCAGACTTCCAGGCTATGTGTATGCTTGGGTATCTTCCCCAAATGGTATCCTGCAGCAAGAAATATACTGATTTACAATTTTTGATGTGCTTTTAGGTATACCATCAAATAAAATTAACTGTGAGGTCCTCTCTTAAGTTTTTTATCTACTGCAACCTTTTCTACCTGCTTGCATTTTTAGTAACAAATATCAATCCCTTGTCTGACCTTGAATGTCTCTCAATATGTTGGTCTGTCTTCTCTATTCTCTTATTTCATCTCCCCATTTCAGTTCCTTATTTACAGAAACATCAATTATTGTATCCATTTCTATTCCCTCCTTTTACCTATACTTGACAATCTTCTGTCTTCATGCAATGTACTTTGTGTTTGGTTTGTAAACCCAACAGGCTTATTTAAAAAAAAAAAAAAAAGTGGTAAATATGAAAAAGAGAGCACTGGTAAATTTATTTGGATTATCTCTTTCAGAGCTAAGGGTTAGACAATGTAGATGGCTGGCAATAAGAGACAAAGACAGAAAGATTAAGAAAAGGAATAGCAACATGATAAGGGCAGGACACACATGTTCAGAGCCTGGCTTTTAAGAAAAATAAAAAGCTGATAGCAAAAAGACTAAAAAGGTAATTTTGCCTCAAGGATACATCTTATAAACATTGTTAGGATTCCTCAGGATCACATCCTCTAGTTAAAAACACTAAATTAATGCATAGCTACTTTATAATGATGACATAAATAAAATGTACTTTTTATGTGTTCTTTTAAATCTAAAAAAGTAAAAACATCTATAGAAGAAACTAAGTACTGAGCAGACACTCACATATGACTTATATCAAGTTTCTACAGGCAAAAATCTCCACTGTGCAACACTATTACATGCTCACAGACTGTAAAGTTGTCTTCATGAACCAACCTAAATGGGATATAAAGAATTTAAATGACCTCAATCATTTACTTGAAGACTACAATAAGAATTATTAATGATATCTGGGATATTTTAAGCATTTCTCGATCTTACCTCTAAGAACATAATGTTTACTATAGTTTGATAAACACATTTTAATTATGTCAGGACCTTAGTAACCTCTGATGAGTCCAAGGTAACCGAATGTTTGCAGACTCTATATTTTATTTTTTAAATTAATTTTATTAAATTTATTGGGGTAACATTGGTTATTAAGATTATATAGGTTTCAAGTAAACAATTCTATAATACTTTATCTGTATATTGCATTGTGTGTTCACTACCCAAAGTCAGGTCTCCTTTCATCACCATATATTTGACCCCCTTTACTTATCCCCCGCACCCTACTTTCCCTCTGGTAATCACCATACTGCTGTCTGTGTCTACGAGTTTTTGTTTATCTTGTTTGTTCATTTTTTTGCTTTCTGTTTTATATCCCACATGAGTGAAATCATATGGTTCTTGACTTTTCCCGTCTGACTTAACAATTCCGTTTGCAATTGCAACAAAAAGATTAAAATACCTAGGAATAAACTTAATAAAGGATGTGAAGGACTTATATACTGAAAACTACATTACTAATTGAAGAAGACATAAAGAGATAGAAAGGTATTCCATGTTCATAAACTGGAAGAATCTAAGAATTAAAATGGCCATGTTACCCAAAGTGATGTACAGATTTAATGCAATCACCATCAAAATCCCAATGGCATTTTTTAAAGAAACAGAACAAAAAAAATCATCAGATTTGTATGGAACCACAAAAGACCCAGAATAGCCAAAGCAATCCCGAGAAGAAAGAACAAAGCCAGAGGTAACACATTCCCTGGCTTCAAATTATACTACAAAGCAACAATAATTAAAATGGCATGGTATTGGCAGAAAAACAGACACACTGAACAATGGAACACAACTGAGAACCTAGAAATAAATATGGGCAAATAATTTTTGACAAAGAAGTCAAAAATATACAATGGAGAAGAGAAAGCCTCTTCAATAAATGGTGCTGGGAAAATTGGAAAGCCACATACAAGAGAATAAAACTAGACTGCTAATTGTCACCATACATAAAAGTTAATTCAAAATGGGTCAAAGACCTAAATTTAAGACCTGAAATAATAAAATATATAAAAGAAAACATAAGTACTAAATTTACAGACCTTAGTTTTAGGGAGGATTTTATGAATTTGACTCTGTACTTTAAAATGCAACTTTGAGAAGTGTTAAATATGCAGTCTACATACAAGAAGTAACATATTGGGTCGAATCATTTAATCAACAAACTTAAACTCTATAAGAATTGAAGGATGTCAGAATATCAGAATTGAAAGGGAACTTACAAAGCATCTGGTAACTTATAGTAAGCAGTAATATTAATAACAGTTTTTAACCATTTTTCCCACACAATACACTAATCTACTGGTAATTGCTCCTCACCTACAGTACTTGGGATGGGGAGGAGTAGTGAAAGAAAATGTGTAAATTTGAAAAACTGAAAAAAGTATCACTCTCATACCCAGGAATCTGATCTGCTCTCTGGTTCAGATACCATAATTACTGAGTTCAATCATCCATATAGTAGTGAGATCTTTATATACAACTTTGCATATTCACCTAGCCTCTGGGTGAACACTTCTAGAATAAGGAGCTAGATCAGTACTTAACAAGCTTTGTACTGAGCTGAAAATATAAGTTCAAAGCCTGATAGTGTTTTAAACTATTTTTTTTCTACCAATATAACTGTCCTAGAGCAGCGGTCTCCAACATTTTTGGCATCAGAATCTAATGCCTGATGATCTGAGCTGGTGATGCTAGTGCTGGGTAGCAGCTGCAAATACCAATGAAACTTCACTTGCTCATTGGCCGCTTATCTCCTGCTGTGCAGCCTGGCTGCTGACCAGCCACAGACCAGCACCAGTCTGTGGCGTAGGGGTTGGGGACTCCTGTTCTTGAGTATCCACATAACTGCATGATACTGGTCAATTTAAAACAACTACACTTGCTTGAAAGACATATGGAACCAAAAGTCTGTGTCCTTTAATTTCCATTAACTGGTCATGGCTGTGCCCTCTGAAACTAATCCCTCTTCCATCTGAAAACCCATCACATATTTAAAGACACACCTCCTATTCCTCTCCTCCATTATCTCTTTTCCACATTAAATATTCTCAATTCCTTCAATTAGTGACAAGACTGCTATATAGGAGTGGTAATAGCAGCCTCAATCGAGGTACCGGTAAGGGATAAGAAATAAGAAGACATAAGCAACAAGCAGAGATAGTAGAACTAGCAACATCAGATAAATATACGAAATGTTTATAACCTCACACACAAAGATTTCAGGTCTGATGGATAATGATGCCATTAACAGAAATAGGGAGCCCCAGAGGAGGCTAACAAGACGATGAGGAATTCAGTTTGAGACACCGATTTTGAGGTTTGTAACAAGTAAACATGGAAAAGCTTTTTTCCAAGTCCCAGTCCATTAATTTACTCTAGCCAAGAAAAAGGTATGTCCATATTATTGAGAATAGTAATTACATGTCATTTAAACATAAAATATCACACTTATTTATTCATTAAGTAGTGGTTACTTCTATAAGGTACTATGAGAGATACAATGAGCCATGAAACCAGTTCCTGTCCTCATTAACCTTATATTCTAATGAGCAAGATATTTATAGCTAATCAGAACTCAAGACCACATATGGTTGACTCACAATAGAAATGAAAAGCGTTATAATCAGTAAGAGAAAATATTTTCCACTTTCCAATGAGACTATTCACACATGAAAAATATCACAGGGTAACACAAAACAAAGTCACAACTGGCATTCTTCAAATACAAATATAAAAAGGACATACAAATAAAATAAATCTTTCTATTCTGGGTGTAAATACAGGAAAACACTAGCCATATTTCTAAGGAATGAGTTAAAGTACCCTAAACAATTATGTCTATTGTTAAAGATTAATGCTTGAATTGTATCATCAGTCAAAAGAGCATTGTTTAAAATGTACACAAACACAATTGTTTTGGGTTACAAGTGGCACTGTTTGATGTCATTTTTCTCAACATTTCTCATTTTAAATAGCATATCAATTTGAAAATAGAGCTACAAGTTTAAAACCTTACAAAGATAAAAACTGTATATTCTCTATCTGATATAACTGTTCTTGAGTTTCCTATAACTATATATTATGATACAGTCAAATTATTATGTCTATTTTAGTAGTTTTACAGGTAACTGATTTTATAGAGAGTCTATTAAAAAAACAGTTTAGTAAGAACTTAACTATATTTTAAATTGATAACATAATCACAGAAAAAAATTCAAATAATTTTGAATACTTACTTTGACTACACATCTTTAATGGGATATATTCTAAGGACATAAAATGGCAAAAAAAAAAAAAAATCTTCACTGGGGAAATCTGTTGTTACTATCAGTAAAGTAATTCCAAAACTATCTTATGTGTGTTGTTGGACAGATAAGATGAGTAAATATATTGATGTAGTGGAGAATCAAAATTCTCCGTATATGAAAGGGAAATACAAATTTGAACTGAGAGAGGGTAAAGAGGAATTCTGTGGTTTTGAATTTAAATTTAAGGTCACCTATAAACTCATGATTTCTTTAAAAAAACATGTGTGTGGGTGGGCGAGGGGACCCTACTTACAGGGCCTATAAACAATGAGACTCCAGTAGCTACAAGAACAGTTGACTCTTAAACAATACGGGTATGAATTGCACAAGCTGGCCCACTTATATATGGATTTTTTCAATAATTATAAATGTATTTTCTCTTCCTTATAATTTTAATAAAATTATTTCTTCAGCTTATTTTATTTTAAGAATACAGCATATAATACATATAACATACAAAATATGTGTTAATCAACTGTTTATGTTTTCAGTAAGGCTTCCAGTCAATAGTAGGCTACTGATTTAGGGGAGTCAAAAGTTATACATGCATTTTTGACTGCATGGGGGTGAGCACCCCTAACTCCTGCATTGCTCAAAGGTTAACTGTCTTGTCAATGCCCAAATCTTGGCTTCTAAGTACTATTTCCCACTAAAATGAACCAGTGCTCCAGGGTAAAATAGCTGATTCCAGGGCTTGAACAGGGAATATACAAAGTGAGGCTGGAATATCTCATTGTGCAAAAAGTTAAGAATGTGCCCAAACACCAATGTGGACATATGCAAAGGCCACAGGAACCAGTGTGAAAGGGCTAACAAAATTTGGGATAATTTAATCATCAATAATAATAGTAACAGGTTATAACACAGTGGATAGATATTTTTTAAAAAAAGAATCCATCTACAGCCATGCCACCCTGAACGTGCCCAATCTCATCTGATCTCGGAAGCTAAGCAGGTGTGGGCCTGGTTAGTACTTGGATGGGAGACCACCTAGGAATACTAGTTGCTGTAGGTGTTAAAAATAAATAAATAAATAAAAATAAAAAATAAACAAATAAACAAATTAATTAATTAATTAAAGAATCCTTGGATATATCGTGATACTAAAATAAAGGAGAGAGGAGGAACAGCTTTTCTTTAAAGAAGAGGATAGCCAGCAAACATATGTACAAGGATTGAGAGAACTGGAAAACCACTATTTGGCAACCATCAATGCAATGATGATTCAGGCAAGGTTCTAAAAGCACTAACAGAAAAATAAATGGTTGGAAACCAAAATACCCAATGATCTCAAAGTATCATCCCCACAAATTAATTAAGCACAAAAGGAAAAAGATACTTTTAGAATATATAAATCTGGCTAACTCAAGTGATCGATTTTAACATTACCAATAATGGGACAAATGATCATTATATTACTCCTGATGTGATGAAATAGAAAGTTTACAATATCTCCTACGTAACAGTCTTGAAAAAAAATTATTTAACTGAAACTGTGAGGAAACAATCAGACAAATTTATTTTGTGAGCCATTTTACAATACAATTGGCCTGGACTCTTTAAAAATGGCTGTCTTGAAAGACCAAACAAAAGAAAGGAAGGAGAAGAAAAAAAAAGGTGGTGATTTTTCTAGAAAAAAGAAAACAGAGATATGATGACTAAATACAATTCATAATCTCTGCTTGGATTCAGTATTTTAAAAGAAAAAAAGCTATAAGGACATTACTGGAACATTTGAGGAAATTTGCATTTTTGAATATGGCCTATACATTAGATAATATTATCAAGTCTAAATTATTTGGGTATGCTAATGGCATTATAGTTACATAGGAGAATGTCCTAGTTCTTAGGAGATGCATGATGAAGTATTTAGGAGTGAAGTATCACTATTTCTCCACCTTATTTTCAAATGGTTGAGCAAGAAAAAAAAAGTGCATATGTGTATTTAGAGAAAGCAAATGAGGCATCATGTGAATTTAGGTGAGGCATATACAATATTGTACTACTCTTTCAACTTTTTATAGGTCTGAAACTTTCAAATGAAAAAAAGGTGGGAAAAAAGATAGTGTGGAAATTAACTTTAGAGCAGCTGATCAGACTTCGTAAAGTCTAACTACTTCTTCACCTTATCCATAAGAGCTAAAAGCAAGTACAAAGTTCAGAAAGGTTTGGCTAAAAATAAAAGTAATAATCTTAACAAATAATAAGTAATTAAAACCAATCTAACATTAATTTCCTATTATAGCAGCAGACTAAACATAATGTCTGATAAGAATCTGTGAAAGATGGTATGTGGTAACTTATGTAGTACGATTGCAAATAAACAAAGTCACCTTATATAATATTTTCTCCAAGTCCAAATATGACTACCAAACAAATATTTTCTCCAGTTGAGCTCTACTGGCTATAAGGAACTCTAAAGTTTAAATGTTGCCAAAAAAGTCCAGATGGTCTCAGACCCCATATCACTATAATAATAATAATACTAATACTAATAATAAACTCTATACCAAGAGTTTTGTTAAGTTATGTATATATCATCTCATTTAATTCTCACAACTCTATAAGACAGGTATTATTATTATCCTATTATAGATTTTTAAAAACAACAAAGGCTTAAAACAGCTTCTTCAAGGTCATACTGCTAGTAAATAGCAAAACACACCTTGAATCCAGGTAGTCTGACTCTAAAGTCCATGTTCTTTGCTCTACACATGCTACTGCTTCACTATGAAATGTAAAATTTAAATAATAAACTGATTGTTTGATTCAATATTGCCAAAATTACACAAAGGAAATATTTCAAAGAAAAATCAAAAACATATCCTTTTTTCTCTAATACACTTTTAATATATACATATATACCAACTGAATGAAGTAAAAATTTAACAGGATGCCCAATTTACTGCCAAATCCCAAGTGAAAATAAAGATGAAAATATAATTCTTACTGAGTTACCTATTCATATATATGGTTCAATGTTACCTATAAATTCAAAACAAATACCTACTCACTCAAGAAAAAAAATATTGTAAAAACTTGTTTCAGGTACACCATTCCTCAAATATACTTAATAAGTAAACAACGACATAAAAGAAAAAAAAATGAATAATTAAGAAATTAACCCTGAACAGATGTCACAATAAAAAGTATATATTAACAAACAAAGCATGTCCCATCAAACCTGGTCATCTTACAATGTTCTCTATCTCAGTGAACTATACCACAGTACATCCAGTTACATAAGCCAAAAAGCTAGAGGTGGCAGATGGCACCTTCCTCTCCCTCATTCCTCATATCTAATCCATCATCCAGTGCCACCTCCTAAACACCTCTAAAATCCATTCACTTCTACCTATC
>NW_011888932.1:1456837-1471527 GCF_000151845.1 Pteropus vampyrus | reverse complement strand
AATGAAGTAAAAATTTAACAGGATGCCCAATTTACTGCCAAATCCCAAGTGAAAATAAAGATGAAAATATAATTCTTACTGAGTTACCTATTCATATATATGGTTCAATGTTACCTATAAATTCAAAATAAATACCTACTCACTCAAGAAAAAAAATATTGTAAAAACTTGTTTCAGGTACTCCATTCCTCAAATATACTTAATAAGTAAACAACGACATAAAAGAAAAAAAATGAATAATTAAGAAATTAACCCTGAACAGATGTCACAATAAAAAATATATATTAACAAACAAAGCATGTCCCATCAAACCTGGTCATCTTACAATGTTCTCTATCTCAGTGAACTATACCACAGTACATCCAGTTACATAAGCCAAAAAGCTAGAGGTGGCAGATGGCACCTTCCTCTCCCTCATTCCTCATATCTAATCCATCATCCAGTGCCACCTCCTAAACACCTCTAAAATCCATTCACTTCTACCTATCCTCAAGACCACTTTGTCCAAGAAAATATCACCTCTCCATATCCACACTCTTATCCCCTCTGTAATTAGTTTGTCTTCCGTATTACACCAAGTACTTCTTCATAGCACTTACAACAGCTGCAACTTTAAATTTCTTTGATGGAAACTGTGTTTTGTGCCTGCCTCCCCTGTTATGCAATACGTTCTATGAAAGCAGAGATTGTATTTACTGACCACCATATGACTGTGGCCTAAAAGAGTGACTAGTTAATAAATGCTAAATGACCGAATGTAGATCAAGGATTACAAATTTATAAACAGCCCGCCCCCCTCCAAAAAAACAAAAAGTGGTTATAAGGCTCACTAACCATCATAAGGAGTACCTTATTTCATCATTTCTAGATCACACATTTTTACATTTTAACTCTGAAACTGAATGCATCTTACAGTTGACAATCTTTAATTGGAATTTTTTTTTATAGCAGTTCATAAAATAATGACATCTTAGAATTAAAAAAAAATCATGACTTGATAAAATAGGAAAATCTACAATACACCTGGTCCACTCAGTTCAAACATGGTAATCTAGCTTCTCTTCTTTGGACACCATCCTACTTCAAACATTCAATAATTAACAGAGCCTACTGGTTCTTTCACCAACAGCTATTAAATCCATTCCATTCTTCCATTCCCATTACAATAACACTAGATCATCTAATTCCTCATTGCCTCATAGCTGAGCTCTTGTTTCAAATTTAACCAACACTGCGCATGTACTACATTCAAGAAACTGAGCTACAAAGCAGTCCAGTTACCTGTCCTTCCTTCTAATCTCTCTCCCCTACAATCTAGAATTTTGTTCATTTTATGACTCAAACTGGAATTACTTTCTACCCAATTTCTACCTACTAAATCCCTACTTATACTTAAGTACTATGTCAAATCTCATCTTCATCAAATCTTCCTTAATCTCTTTTCAACTTTAACATTCCAAAACACATAAAATCTAATGCATATTGGCTATATTTTCTGCTTCTTGAAGGCAAACTTTATGTCTCATATATTCTGTTAGAACCGCAAGCTCCTTATGAGCAGGACTTTTGTCTGTTTTGTTCACTGTTGTATCCCCAGCACCTAGAATATCTGGTACATAACAGCTGCTCAGCAAGTATGTATTGAATTAATGCTCTTTGTAAATTCCTGGGTAGAGAACAAATCTTTGCAGCTATGTAAGCCAATCTTCACAGTGGGAAAAGTCAAAAAGAACTGGACTAAGTAACTTGAATTCTTTTAGCTTCAGTTTCCTCATCTGCTAAATGTAAATAATGTTCAATAGCTCACTGAGTTGTTATAAGGATTAAATTCAATAATGCTTTAATAGTACAGACCTGAGGGCAAGCAGATGCTCTCAATAAATGTTTTATTTTGTGTCTATAGTCAAATAGTAATAAGTATTTAATAAATGCCTACTTAACTGAATAAAATCTCAGGAAAAATGTAAAAAGTTTGAGTAACATCAAGCTTCATCAGTTATCTAATAAAGAATTCTTTGAGTGAATTAATTCTGAAATATTTACATTTAGCCCCAAATACTAAGCATGGCTGAAACCATTTCTGATTAAATAGGAATAATCCTAATTTGACAGGGTACAGGTATTAATATTTATATTTTAGTGACACACATAGATTATATTGGACTGCTTAAAGAAAAACAATGATTTTACTACTAGAATTTCTATAGTGCAATAATTAGAAGAAAAGCTGCAAACTTGAGTTATATGGTCTCCCAAAAGCCAGGAAGCACAAAAATTTCTGTCTACAAAACATCGGTTAATAGTATACAATGCTGTTTTATCAGATCAAAATATACAGAAATTCCTCATAAGCAATTATAACAAACAAATCTTTCGATATATTTGCATTCATTTTACAGAAAAAGGACATCAGGTGAATGGTTTTTAAACTTTTTAATAAACAATTCCAAAAACTGGCCACTTTTTAACTTTAAACAGTTTCCAAAATTTTACAGGGAATGAACTGATAATTAATTCAATACAGCATCAGATTATTGGACTAATTAGAAACTCTTCTTTTATTAGGGAAAAAGTTTTATTACTTTGTAAATTGAAACATACAGACTTTACCTTTCAAAGCTTTTCCAATCCCTCTAGGTACTTTCAATGACTAATAATCTAATTAAAAATCCCTAGCAACCAAGGAGGAAAGAGTATTTCCTTGTCTATCTGCTATTAATTGACAGAAAATCACTGCAAAATTCCACTGGCGACATAGGTTCCGAGTAGGAAGAGAGAAAAATAAACTTAAGTAAGTAATCCAGATACAAAGAGATGTAGGATGAGGTATTCTCCTCTAACTATAGGTTAGCTGCGAACTCCCTGTGGGAAAATAATCGATATAAAATGAAAATGTAAGCCAAGGAAATCTCAAGAAACATAAACTCCATAAGCAGACATGCTAAGTTGACCACTGACGTCTTTCCTATTTACCAGTCATGATAAGAGTGTATTCGAGCCTCCAACCTAAAAAGCCCTTTGACGTGGATGGAGGTTGGCAGAGCTGAGAGTGAGCAAGAACGCAGTAAAGTGATTAAACGAAGTGATTAAACGAATGAGAAAGCCTTAAGATACTCAGGTGAGTGTGTTAAGGTATGAAGCAATAAAAAGGCCCAAATAGAGGGTAAGGAGATGGGAATGAGAATGCTGAGATCTCAGGAATCCGATTTTGGTTTGTTTGGGTTTTTTCCCTTCTTCTTTTCTTCAATGGGGAGAAATAGGACAGAAATAAATAGATGCGATAGCTTAGGGGACAAGAGGTCGCGCCTACAACATCTAAGAAAAGCCACAAGGAGAAGAAGAACAGAGGGGAAACAGTTGCCCACAGGAAGGATTATGGTTGCTTTGGAGCCCAGAAAGGGCAAGGAGTCCGAAGACAACACTAGAAAGGCGAGATGAGGGAGGAGCCAAAACTCTCATAGAGTCCAAACGGTTGGCCACAGGGTCTCGAATGATGGCAGCCTTCCCCCACCTTATACACACCGCCCCACCGCCACCGCGCGCGCCCACCACCAAGAAACCTGGTCATTCATGTACCAAGACACTAATTCCCAACCTTCCGCCGACTTCCCTAGCCTCAAGGCGACCCCTCACCGAAGCAGAACGGGAGAAGTGTAAAAAATGTGCACGAGCCACCAACCTGGGAAATGTTCCAGCTCTAGCGCACGCCGCCACAAAAACAGTCCGCACACACGCAGACACTCCGACCTCAGGGCCGCCGCCGCCACAGGCACCTCGAGCTCCGCGGCCACCGTAAGAAGAACGGCCTCCCCTTCAAACCCAATAGGTCAGCCGCTTCCGGGACACTAAATCCTTTGGATTGGCGGCAGCGGTAGCAGCTGCTTACGGGCCCATTGTACTCCACTGACTTCATCCATCCCTGTTTCCCCGGGTTCGCCACCCCCAGCCCCTTAAGTCATCAATACGGCAAATGCAGAGCCAAGGGAAAGTATCCATCTGTAAGCGATGTCTCTAATAAACCACATTATACCTGCCGGGAGTTCCTGTTGAACAATTGGACTTCCACTCCCAGCATGCCATGCAACACTACGACAAGTCTCTGTCGCAGAAACTACAAGATCCAGCCTGCAGTGCGACCCTTAGACTTCGCTCAGCCTCCGACGCCTGCTGACCCCAAAAGCGATTTCAGAGGACCCATTAAATCCCTTATACTAATGTAGACCTTCTTACCAAGCTACTTTGGTAAAAATTGCAGTATTCCTTCCTATCCTGTTGTGAAGGTACTCTAAATCAAGAGGTAGTTGGGACTAAAGGTAAATACAGACAAAATATCAAGGAATGTGTGCGCTCATTTTCCACTTTGAAATTATTTTCAAGGATTGAAAAGACAGTCTGCCAACGCTTTTTATGAACTGGAAATTTTTATCCTCGCTCTAAGGGATGTTGAGAGAAATACTAAATTATTGCAAAGTGTAATCCTATGCCATTTTTCAGTACTGCAAGATTGTATTGAAACGACTACCAGATACGCTCCTGAATTTAACAGGAAATTGTAGTGAGAGCTGGAAGTAAAAATTAGCAGTCTATTACCTGACTATGAAACCATATGAGAAAGAAGATCTTTCAGAATGCAGAATTAAAAAGTTCAAAATTAAACTTGAAAATATTTTTAAGTTTCTTAATGTATTTAATGGTTTGAATTTTTTTTTTTTTTTTTTTGGTATTGTTCTCACAAAAACAGGTAACTGGGAAATATATTTTCTATTATATGTTAGGGTAACCAAGTAACTAAGCATAAAGGATGTAGCAAGATCACGTACGTAACATTTATTAGACTGAGCAAATGAAAAACTGTCTTCTTGCCTGATTAGATAGCCTGTGGTTACATATTTTAAAACACAGAACTCTGTTTTGATTTCTTAGGACAAATAGCATGCATCTAAGAAGCTATCTGGGTCCCTTTTTATTATTTTCATTAAACTTGGATTACAAGAATGAATATATTTTATTTTCGATATTGTGCACTAACAGGCCATGAGAAAAAATGCTTGGATTCTCCAAATAAATTACATGGTACTTATACAAAATAAAATTGTATGTATACCACAAATATTGGTTTTCTATGGATTTACAGCAAAACAAATTTTAATTGGTTATAAAAACGAATTAGAATAGTTTCCATTTTTACAACCTCACACAGAAGTCACAGAGGGGAAATTATATTCTGTAACACTGACATGGCATCAGCTACCATACAAACTGGTTTCCAACTCCAGTGTGCTAAATTATGCAACACTAGCAAGTAAATATTTAAAATCTATGATCTTGGAAAACAATCTGCTGCTTTCCATACTCATGCACCAAAACAATATGAACACAGTGAGAGAAAACATTTCCTTTGGAATGATTCAGAGGTAATGATAAACTATAATTAGGTTATCTGCTATTCATAGGTATGTGTAGTAAATAAATACATAATTGCATCCTCTTATTAGGGATGTTATTAAGGAAGCCTTAAAATATGCTAAATATTTGATACACATATTTCTAAAGCAATTTCAGTGATCAATTGGGTAAATGAATGTGAAAAAGAGTTTAAAGAATACATAATTTATGTAACAATTTAGATTTTTTAGAGTCTTGCAGCTGCAGTGCTTAGCGACATTCTCTTTAAATGTGTCTTTGACTTTCCAACTCAGTCAATAGCTAACCACAGAAGAGTTAAAATTGGACAAGATGTTCATTTCAATTCAACTAATGTATCATGAGTGCAGCTAGGGGCTAAGGCACTACAGTCTGTTTCTGAAGCACAGATAATTTTGATAAGAAAGATTTAACGAGAAATGAAAAGATAAGAAACTTTATCGGAATGGAAAATAGAAAGTAAAATATGTGTAACATCAACTTTAATAATCACTTATGCATTTGGTTCATTGGAACTCTATCATAGCTCATATACCTTCTAAAAGTTAGGAGCAGAATCTTAAACATGTGTCTCTCTTAGCTCTAAGCACAGTATTTTGTACAGAGTGACTGCCTCTCCATAATTATATGTGGGAGTTCACAGTGATGACTGAGTCCCTGAAACTCCCTTCTAATTCATACTATACAGTTTTAGTATGTTATTATTTTTAAATTGATAATTTGAATTATATAATAAAGTAGCTATTAAAACCAGAATATTTGATTAATCAGAACACTACACTCAAAAATTATGGACAGCAATTTACTGCTATGTGTGTGTGTGTGTGTGTATGTATATATCTCTAAAAACATTTATCTTAAGTGTCAGCCCATTCTAAAATATCATCATATCCCAGGCCTACACTTTGAAAACATACCCGCCATTCTAATAGCAGTGATTGTAATAGAGCTCCAGATTTTTGTTAGTAAACTTTTAATGCTTGACTTCTACCAAGTATACTTCTTATCTATCTCCCTCCCAGATCCACTGAAAGATGAAGCTTCTGTTTAATAGATAAATATGTTCCATGAATGCCTGACCAAGGATATTATTCTGAGATAAATTGAATTCAGCCTTGATAAAGTGAATACCTTGTAGACTTCTAAAAGCTAAAAAATTATTTTAGGAAAAAATTGGTGAAAACGTGCCTCACTTCCAAGTGACATTGTTACTATCACCTCTCCTATACCTTCAACCTCTCTCTACTTCCCCCTTAACCTCAGCCTACAAACATTCACAGAATCTCCATCATTTTGAAAGCAACTTCATTGGACTCAGTTTCGCTCCTAAATGTAATGTTATTCCATCTTCTTTTTCCTTTCATAGCCACATTTCAGCAAGTGCTACAAAGTAAACCTTAGCCTTGAAATGCAACACAGGATCTATTCACAGCTAATATTTATTAAACACCCATCACTGTGCTGAATCCTGGAAATGTAAAGAGAATTCAGATAAGAAACTTATGGTCCCACAATACAGTGTGGTAGAACAGAGATATGGACAAGATGTTAAGAGAACAGGGAGTGTCCGTTACTCTCAAATTTAGGGATCCTAAAGGAGGAAGTTCTGAGATAATTTAAATGACAAAAATAATTATTAAGTAACTTCAGAAAAGGGAGATTCAACCAGTATAGGATAACCCATAAATTCATTACAGCTGGAACATGACAGTGGGAAAGTAGTACAATAATAAGGTTGGAAAGTCAGACTGAAGCTATTTCGTAAAGAGGTGTTATATGCTATAATAAAAATCTGGGACTTTAACCTGGTTATAAAAGAAACCATTTAGGGAATGACATAATTGGATTGCATTTGAGGCTGCTGGTTGCAGTATTATGGAGAAATGGAAAGACCAGTTGGGAGATTGTCTTCATAATTCAAGTTTTAAAAAATGTGATATCTGAAATAAATAGCGATAAGGAAAAAGCAAAAAATAGGTCACAGATATTAGGATAATAGAATCAAGAGGAGGCATGAGAAAGAGAAGGAATCAAGGGAGACTCTCAGGTTTCTGTCTTTCATCTTTCCACGTGTTGAGCTAGAAATGTTTCAGAGTTGTCAGATGGCTATGCCCAGGAAGCAGTTACATTTGGAGCTTAAGAGGCAGATTTGAGCTGAGATACAGCTTTGAGAGTAATCAGCTTTAGATGACAGTTGAAACCATGGGCATGGATAAGATTGTGAACCAGGTGGATGGCAATCTGAACTAGTAACCAGTAAGCCAAAATATGACAGAGATGAGATAGGGTGAAGAATGACATATATGAATATCATGAAATTCTTTAAGGAACAGGATTTTTACGTAAAAACAAAGGACTACTGATTTAGATGTAGAAGAAAAGAGAGCTGAATTTATCTCTGGATGCAGTGTTCATGAATAAATGAGACCAAGCATAAATTCAAGAAAGTTTCAGGGGGACAGAATCTTCAGGGAAGAGTCAGTTTTTATTAAGACCAAGAAGTGAACCAAGAATTGTGAAGTGAATCAGGATGCAGTATATTAGAATATCAGAGAATGAATGGAAATATTTTTAAGGGAGAAAAATAGTGTGATATTAGGTCATGGGAAGGGAAGCACAGGTGAGAACGCAGAAAGAAAGATGATGACAAAGGATGACAGGAATATGAGATAGTATTCACCAGCCTCAAGGTTTTAAAACAGAAATCCTATATGAATCTGCAGTTCACCCTAACCTGTATGTATAGTTTTCTCTAATCTTGGCAGTAAGAGTATAACTGACTTGCTTACGATACTCACAACCTTCTCTTATAATGGAACCTACTCTCCTCCTGAAAGCGAAGAGTTTTAGGGAAGGAACACTCACCCAAGCCCTACAGGGCATAAATTATGATTTGCCTAATATTTATACTCTAAATCAAACATTGTGGCCCAGTCTCTTGGTTTAGCCATGATATGTGACATACATAATTCCAGACAATGAGAAATGTGCTAGGGAGCTTCTAGAAAAGCTTTTCTCCCTAACACAAAGCAGTGCATGGTGTATTACCTATGTTCATAGCAGCACAATTACAATAGCTAAAAGATGGAAGCACCCCAAGTGTTCATCCACAGATGAATGGATAAAGCAAAACATGGTATATAGACATAACAAAATATTACTCAGCCTTTAAAAAGTAAGAAATTCTCACACAGGCAACAGCATGAATGAATTTTGAGGACATTATACCAGGTGAAATAAGCCAATCAGAAAAATACAGACACTGTGTGATTCTACTTACATGAGGATCCAAAGCAGTCACATTCATAGAGACAGAAAATAGGATAGTAGTTGCCAGGGCCTAGGAGAGAGAGAATGAGGAGTTATTATTTAATGGGTACAGAGTTTCAGTTTTAGGTAAAATGAGTTCTGGGGATAGATGGTGGTAATTGTTGCACAACAGTAGGAATGTACTTAATGCTACTAACTGTACACCTAAAATGATTAAAACAGTAACTTTTACGTTATGTGTATTTTACTACAATAAAAGAATGGAGGAAAAAGGAGTGCATGCCAAGACCATTCAATGGCAAAAGAGTAGTCTCTTCAATAAATAGTGGGGCAACTGCACCTTATATGCTAAAGAATAAAATTGGATTCCTACCTCATATCATATTAAAAAATTAACCCAAAATGGATCAAAGACAAAGTATAAAAGTTAAAATGATAAAAAAAAAAAACTCTTTGAAGAAACCATACAAGGAAATCTTCATGACCTGGACTTGGCAATGGCTTCTCAGATATGACACCAAAGCATAAACAACAAAGAAAAAATAGATAAATTGGACTTCATCAAAATTTAAAACTTTCATGCATCAAAGGACACTGTAAAGAAAAGGAAAAGACAATCCACAGACTGGGGAAAATGTTTGCAAATCATATATCTGATAAGGATCTATTACCCAGAATATATAAAGAACTTACAGATCGACAACAAAAAGGCAAGAACCCAAGTAAAAGATGAGCAAAAGACTTGAATAGATACTTTTCCAGAAGATATATATACAGATGGCCAGATGGCTAACAAGCACACGAAAAGATATTTAACATCACTAATTATATTTTTGTCATAAATAAAATATATTTTTTATGTTTAGACCTAGATATTTATACATTTAAGAGTAATATATAATGCTTAAAACTGCAAAATGTCTCTTAGATATTGTTAACTATGTATTTTGTATAACAAACTACCCACCTCTTAGTTGTATTAAAAAAACAACATTTATTATCTTAGACTATTTATAGGTTAAGAATCCAGGCACGACTTAGCTGGATCCTCCGCTTCCTGGTCTCTGACAAGGCTGCAACCAAGGTGTTGGCCATGCCATCTGAAGGTACAACTGGAGAAGAATGTGCTTTCAAGTTCATTCAGTGGTATTTGATAAGATTCAGTCTTTCTAGGTTGGAATGAAAGCCTTAGTTCCCTGCCAACTATTGGCCATAACCACTCTCATTTCTTTGCCACATGGGCCTCTCCGGCAATAGCAGCTTGTTTCATCAAAGCAAGTGAGCCAAGAAAGCAATATAGAGAGTCTGCTAGCAAGAAAGAAGTTATAGTCTTAAAATCTAATCATGAAAGTGACATCTCATTACTTTTGCTGTATTATACTTATTAGAAGCAATCCACCAGGTCTAGCCCACACTCAAGGGGGTACATAGAAGGAGGTGAAAATCATTGAAGGCCATTTTATAAGTACCTACCACAGTCACCACATACAATTGTTGCAAATATGAATTCATAAGTATTTTGGAACCACAAATTGGAAAAGGAACAGAAGCAAGAAAGTGAATGCCTAGCTCTATTGTGAAATGATTCTTTGCTTTGCAAGAATCTATTCCACCCATGATTTCTGAGAAAAAAAGATTCGACGAAAAGTCTTTTTTAGCCAAACATTTTGCCACTCAAATCTCTTCCATACTCTGAAGCAGTGTTTATCTTTGATGTTGCTACCAGCAAAACTCAAACCATTACAGCATTTGAATGTAGTTGCCTATTGTGGAGCAAGAGATGGGGAGAAGCATTTCCCTGGGGCCTGAAAAATGTTAGTCATGAGAACGGATGTTTAGGGTGAGGGTTTGCAATGGGTTAGTGCTGAGAGCCAGGCAGAGAATGAAAAAGATGGTCTTGTGTTTTTAGTATGGTTTTTGTGGCTGTATTATATGTCGGGGCCTCTAAGGCGTGGGGACAGAATAACTGGCTCCTCTTGCTTGGGGCTAGTGGCAGAACTAATGTGTTTAAGGCAGAAAGCAGTAAGAAAAAAAGTCATTCAAATGTCATCATCTAAAGGCAACACTTTGACCTTCATTTTTTGACATCTTTTGTATTGTTTCATTTGTTTGACAGTGTTGTGATTATTTTACAAGAATAATTTTTTATCCAGCTCTTTTGACTTACCACTAAAACATAAAGCACATTTTTGCATTATTATTTATATCACAAACATTATTATTTAAAAACCTATACTCTTTGTCCTATCTTACATTTCTTTCCAGAGAAAGACAGTGAGTTAAATACTGCTCAAAAACATTACCTCTGATAATCTAAATATCAGCCTGGTCCAATTTCAGATTCTTCTAACTTCTAAATCTAAAAATAGCAAATAGCCTCACCCTCCTCCAGCGCCCCCCTACCCGCATCCACACGCAGGCACGCAAGAAAGCAATAGAAAATTAACTATTTGGGGTGTTTGGAGACTAGGAGTTCAGTGACCTTGGAGGAAGAGGAAAGAGTTTTTAATACTGGCAGTTTGTCACTTGAACCAAAAACAAGGTCTCAAACTTTGAATTGAAGGGAGGCTCCAAAAAGGACTACTCACTTAATATTAAGTTGATATTAATATTAAATCTTAATATCACAAAAACTGTAGTTTTTAAAAATTTTTATAAAAATCTTAGGTTTATATATTTTAAAGTAAAAAGGCATCCAGAAGAGAACTTCTCTTGATGTTTATTCTTTTTGACTTCTCTACAGAAACACAAAAGCTTGGAAGGATTGTGTTTGTTAAGTCCCAATAATTCAGTGCAAATGTCAGCATAGTAAAAAAGATAGATAGTGTCTTAGAGAAACTATAAAAACGGTTTTGACTGCAGACTTCTTGAAAGGGTCTTGGAAATCCCAGAAGTCTGCAGACCATGCTTTGAGAGCTACTGCTTTACACTCTTAGTCACTTACATCTGAGTAAATATCTGATATATTCTAGTCTCAGCTCTCCATGTCCTTATTTTACAAGCTGAGAGAAGTTCACTGATTTGCTTAGGATCCCATAGGTCTAAGGGAGAGAAGTAGAATTTGCATCTAAAATTGTCTAAGTCCAAATCCCAGGCTCTCCTGCTTTATATTCCTTGGACAATAATGCTTAAATGCCTAAGCTCTTATTTTCTGATCTGCAAAATATAGTGCTTGAAGTATTTGCTGTACATCTTTCCTCAACTAGATGGTCAACGGTACATATGGACTCTTGATAATCTGTTTTCCTAGTTATAAAAGTAACAGAGGTAATCTTTTGAACAAGAAAACCCCAGATTCTCTCACTACAAAGTGTATAGAAATGCTGAATGAAAAGTAGACGAGAGAGAGAGAGAGAGAGAGGAAGGGAGGCAGGATGGAAGGAAGGAAGGAAGGAAGGGAGGAAGGAAGGAAGTCAACCAAAGGTAAATGTATCTATCTTATTCTGGAATGTGGGTAGAAAAAAAAGAAGGGGGATGTATTTAACAAATTTCCAGAATTTGAAATTTGGGCCTGCCCTCACTCAAGTCTGGAGTTATACTCCATGCATGCAGAGATTCTCTAGTTGAGAAATTGATGTAAAATAGATCTAAGAACTCAAATTTCTTCCTGCCCCCTACTCTCCACAGCTTAGACAGTAACACCGAAACTATCTAACCCATCCCTCCCCATACACATATCACTTACTCTGCATTAACATGACTTTACTATTTCATTGTCTACATAACCTTGTTTTATGTGTATTTCTGTTTCAAGACACCTTATATATGTATTATTGATTTATTAACGTTGAACTCACGGTCAACAGCACAATAAGTCATGCCTTGAATGAAGCTTTTCTAACACAGGTATTTTCTCTGTAAGGTATATCACAGCCTCTTGCACTTAGGAACACCAGATACAGCAATTTAAAACTAACTAGGGGCCATTTCAAACAACAAAATTGCTAACAAAAAGTCCAAGAATGTGAAAACTGAAAAACATAACAATAAATAGACTGTGAAAGGGTCGCATGTTTACCACATGAGAGCTGAAACAAGAAGGCAGAGCACGACCTTGTTTGAACTCAGCTTGGAACATGCACAGGGACTTATATTTTTCACAGCTCTGTGCATAAGTATGTCCACCAATGACAGAGAAAGGGTCATGAGTATTGATTTTAGAATCACAAACAAATTTTAGCAAGTAGATGAATTTGAAAGTATGGAATTCACAAATAATGAGAATTGACTGCAATTGTAAAATTTTCCTGAAGAAACGCATCTGAAAGTAAGGCCATCACAAGATTCATATTCTGTTTAATACGCGGTCACAATCCAGTTACAAACACAGGAGGAAATGATTTATCATGAGTGAGACAGCAAATACAAGTACTTAGAAACCCAAGACTATCTGGAAATGTAATTACTTGATAGGGACTAAGAAATAAGAATGTTAAAGTAATGTTAAAATAAAAGAAAGGGAAAAAAATCATGATATTATTTTAAAAGACCAGATAGATTTGAAGAAGACCAGACAGAATTTCTAGAAATAAAAAATGCAGTAAATTAAATAAAAACTCAATGGAAAAGTTAAACAATGGACTAGACACTTGAAAAAAATTAGCTCACTTGAAAATAGATCAGAAAAAATACCTTTCAAATCAGTGCAGAAATCAAAAATAGAAAATCACAAAGAAAGTGTAAACTAAGAATCATAATTTAGTAACTGGTATCCTTTTGGTAATATTTTTGTATATATCCTTCCATATATACTTCCATTTATGCATATGTTTTTATTTACAATATATTTTGTAACAAACAATAAAATATTATAGCTTAATTGTTTTGATTTGGTAATTTGTTTTGGACATTTTCCAGTTAACAACTATGCTACTACATTGTGACTTTGATGGCATTATATTCTATTGAAATGTTATAATTTACTTAGATATTCCCTTATATAAACTAAGTTGTTTCTGAATTTTTATTTAATAGATATTGCTGTACTGCATATTTTTGTACATGTATTTTTTATATAAATTTATTTATTTAAATTAATTTCAAGTATACAGTACATTGGTTAGACATCTATAATGTTCATAAAATGATCCCCCCAATTACTCTCTCCCTCCCCTGGCCCTCCACTTAACCATCATATTAATGCTAACTGTCATTCCCTCTGTCATGCTCCCCATACCCAACTATCAACTACTAATTTGTACTTCTTTAACCCTTCATCCCATTCTCCCCGCCTCCCAACCCACCTCCCCTCTGTCCATCACCAAATTGTCCACTATATTTGTGAATCCATTTTTGATTAGTTTGTTCTCTTTGTTCTTTAGATTCTGCATATAAGTGAAATCATATGATATTTATCTTTCTCTGTCTGACTTATTTCACTTAGCATAATAACCTCTAGGTCCATCCATGTTGTTGCAAAAGGTAGGATTTCATTTTTTTTAATGACTGAGTAATATTCCATTGTATATATGAACCATAATTTCTTTATCCAATCATCTGTTGATGGGCATTTAGGTTGCTTCCATATCTTGGCTATTATAAATTGTGCTGCCGTGAATATTGGAGTGCATAGATCTTCACGAATTATTGTTTTGGTTTTCTTTAGATAAATACCCAGAAGTGCAATTGCTGGGTCAAAAGGTATATCCATTTTTAATTTTTTGAGGAACCTCCATATTGTTTTCCATAATGGCTGCACCAATTTGCAATCCCACCAACAATGTATGAGGATTCCCTTTTCCCCGCTTCCTTGACAACACATGCTGTTTTTGATTTATTGATGATAGCCATTCTGACAGGCGTGAGGTGATATCTCATTGTGGTTTTAATTTGTATTTCTCTGATGATTAGTGACCGTGAGCATCTTTTCATGTCTGTTAGCCATCTGTATTTCCTCTTTGGAGAAGTATCTGTTCAGGTCTTCTGCCTATTTTTTAATTGGATTGTTGGGTTTTTTGTTGTTGAGTTGTATGTGCATGAATTTTTTTAACCATAAT
>NW_011888932.1:1447756-1455527 GCF_000151845.1 Pteropus vampyrus | reverse complement strand
TGATGATTAGTGACCGTGAGCATCTTTTCATGTCTGTTAGCCATCTGTATTTCCTCTTTGGAGAAGTATCTGTTCAGGTCTTCTGCCTATTTTTTAATTGGATTGTTGGGTTTTTTGTTGTTGAGTTGTATGTGCATGAATTTTTTTAACCATAATCGTTTATTTTTCTAGAATAATTTCTTATAAGTGCTGTGCTTAAGGCATGCCTTCCATTTTTTTAGATGCTTCATACATATTGCCATCTGACTCTTAGGAAAGCTTTATCCATTTACATTATCTAATGCTGTATTAGAATATCCATTCCCCCACACCTTCTCTAATACTAGAGTATTTTTAGCAACAGTCTTCATGGGTATAAAATATATCTCCTTATTTTAATTATCATCTACTTAAGTACATTAGTCCTTCCTTATGCAGTGTGGATGTTCCAAGACCCCCAGTGGATACTTGAAACCCTGGATAGTACTGAACCCCACATATGCTATGTTTTTTCCTATACATACATACCTATGATAAAGTTTAACTTATAAATTAGGTACAATAAGAGATTAACAACAGTGACTAATAATAAATAGAACAGTTATAACAATATACTCCATTAAAAGTTATGTGAATGTGGTCTTTCTCAAAATATCCTTTTGTACTCTACTAGTCATTCTTATGATGATGTAAGATGATATAATGCCTATATGATGAGATGAAGTGAGGTGAATAACATATATATTGCGATGTAGTTTAGGCTATTATAAAGATTACTTGAACACAAGTACTGAGATACTGGGACAGTTGATCTGATAACTGAGATGGCTACTGAGTGATTGGTGGGCAGGTAGCACAAACACTGTACAAAGGAAAAATTCACATCTCAGGCAGGATAGAGCAGGAAGTCAAGCGATTTCATCACACTGCTCAGAATGGCGGGCAGTTTCAAACTTATAAATTGTTTATTCTAGAACTTTCCATTTAATATTTTCAGACCACAGTTGACCTGGGGTAACTGAAACAGTGGAAAGTGAAACCTCAGAGATCTTAGCATCTCTTTATCCTCTAGAGTTGTAAAAAGGGCTGGCTGATTCTAAAAGCACTCATAAGGTGGCAACTTCAGTAAATTTACCAGGCTCAAGGCCTGACCTTCATTCAATCTTGTAAATTTGGAAATATAAATATCTATTCTAATGGTGATTAATTAATTTTAATGCGAAATTAAATTGTGAAGAAATACATATGTTGAGCAAAGGAAGACAACTCTTTCATAATGTTTAAATAAGATGGGAAGGAAAAAACCAGGGTGGCGGCCAAAAGCAAATGGAAGGTCGAGGGCTTTTTCTGAAAGCATTCATTGATTAAATCAATACATACATGCCCAACGTCAATTATCAGTATACTACTATAAATTCCTATCACAAAGATCAGAAAGTTATGTTTATAAATTTAGCATGGAGATAGACATTTAATTTCAATTATACTGTTTTTTAGAGAAGGATTAGTGTTAGTATTATTCAACCAATCTTTATGCTTTGCAAAAGGATTAAAACTTTACTTAGCTATGATAATCTTAACTTCATAAGGAATGTCATCATAGTCTTTGTAGACTTACACGGATGTTCTTGTAGCATTAGCTATCTCATTTTAAATAAAATCATCTGAAAAAAATGCCAACATTGTTTTAGACCCACTGTTTTAAAACAGAGAATCATTGCAATAAAAAGCTTTAATTAAAAGATTATAGAAAAAAAGATTATGGATATGCTAATGAAATGCTAATTTCTATCAAATTCTTCACCATTATATGGATAGTATTGAATATCTCTTTTCCTGGTATTGAAAATGATAGACTGACTAGATCATCATCTATTTTTCTTACAGTTATTCTATTGTATTGTGAAACCAAATACCTACAGATTAGTATTCATTTATTTCAGAATAATAGTAGTTACGATTTATTGGATACCTGTTGTGTGTCTAGAGTTTTTACATATATTATCTCATTTTATCCTTTTAGCAACTCTTCAGAGTTCTAGCTATCACGTTCAGGTCTGAAGTGTCTAGCAGAAAGTAGGCTTTTTTTTTTTTTTTTGGCACAGCTTTTTTATTGTGGCAAAATACATATAACACCATTTTAACCATTTCAAAATGTATAGCTCAGTGGCATTTAGTAAACACACAATGTTGTGCAACCATTGCCACTATTTAGTTTCAGAATGTCTTCATCATCCCCAAAAGAAACTTCATACCCTTAAGCAGTCATTCTCGTTTCACTCTTCCCCTGGCCCCTGGAAGCCATTAATCTGCTTTCCGTCTCTATGGATTTGCCTATTTTGGATATTTTATAGAAATGGACTCAAACAATATGTGGTCTTCTGTGTCTGGCTTCTTTCACGTAGCTTAATGTTTTAAAGGTTTGTCCATGTTGTAGTGTATATCAGTACTTCTTCTTTTTCAAGGCTGAATAACATTCTATTGTATAGATAGATATATTACATTTTGTTTATCCACTTATTTGTTGATGAACATTTTGATTATTTCTACTTTTTGGATATGTGAATAATGCTGCAATGAATATTGGCATACAAATATCTGTTTGCATCCCTGTTTTCAATTATTTTTGGAAGTAGATTTGTTAGATCATATCTATGTTAAAGTTTTTCCAAAACTTTATTCACAGCAACTGCACCATTTTACTTTATCAACAACAATGTATAAAGGTTCCAATTTCTTCGCATCCTATCCGATGCTGTTATTTTTCACTTTTGATCATAGCATCCTAGTGGGGGGGGGAGGGGAGGGCAAGATGTTCTAACTGTATTTTCTTAGATTCTGTGTTTGTCTATTTGGCATCCATTCATCACAGGGCAAATATTATATTAACTATATTTTCCTATTTTCTGTATTCTTGGGGCCTTATAGACTACCTTTCCAAGGGATAGCTAATTCCTAAAGATAATAACAATTTGCCTACAGAGCATGCCTTTGATATGCAAACCAGACAATCCTGAGTCTGTATCCTCAACCACCTCCTTTTCTAATTCTCACACACTGAACTAGTATTTCCCCTATTCCAATGCACCCCAAGGCCAGATATATAGTAACTAGAGACCATCCCTATAGCCTGAAACTCACCAGAATTATTCAAATTAGTTGATCCTAAACTATTTACCTACTCTGCCTTGCTTTTTTTTTTTTTTTTTATAATTAGTGATGTTGAACACCACTATTTTGCTGAAATGAAGGCAAGAAAATTAATTTTATGGAATAACCATGTGTTATTGGTTGAATTGTGCTTTTCTCCTAAATCAGATATTGAAGTCCTAATCCCCATTATCTCATTATGTAAACTTATTTGAAAATAGAGAGTTATTGCAGATATTATTATTTAAGATGAAGTCATATAGGAGTAAGGTTGGCTATTAATCCAACATGACTGATATCCTTATTAAAAGGAAAAATTTGTACACAGAGACATGCACTCAGGGAGAATACCATGTGAAGATTGGAATGATGCTGTCACAGCCAAGGAACTACCAGGAAGTAGGAGAGAGGCCTGTAACAGGTCCCTTCCTAGTGCCTTCAGAAAAAGCGTAGCCTTGGCAACACCTTGATCGTGAAATTCTTGGCTTCAGAACTGTGAGACAATAAAACTTCTGTCGTTTAAACCACTCATTTTGTGGTACTTTGTTATGGCAACCCTAGCAAGCTAATACAGTATGCAGTAATTTATAAATTATGTATATCTTCCTTTTATTAATAATCCAAAATAGTGCTAGGCCATCGACAAGATACACGAACATTTACAGTACTAATTAAACTTAATCATCTTTGACTTTTTGATGACATTCAGTCATATAAAATTGTAAATTTAAATAAATTTCTCAATTCGTTGTGATAGGAGTATTTTTTGACAAGATAAAAAGATAGAACATTTTAGTTTTAGCTCTTACATTTAGATCTTTGACCCATTTTGAGTTCCTTTAGGTATACAATCTAAGACTTCATTCTTTTACATGTGGATTTCCAGTTGTCCTAGCACTTTTGTTGAAAAGACTATTCTATCTCCACTAAATTGTGTTGGCATTCTTGTTGAGAATAAATTGCCCATAATATATGAGTGTATTTCTGGACTCTCACTTCTATTCTTTTGATATATATGTCTATACTTATGCCAATATCATATTGTCTTTGATTGCTACCATATATTTGCTGTAAGTTTTGAAATTGGGAAATATGAGTCCTCTAACTTTGTTCTCCTTTCTCAAGATTGTTTTAGTTATTCTGGGTCACTTGAATTTCCATAAGAATTTTAGGATTATCTTGTCAATTTCTACAAAAAGTCAGCTACAATTTTATAAGAATTGCATTGCCCAGTAGTATCTCTATATCGGGAGTAGTGTCCTCTTAACTATATTTGTCCCAACCCATGAATGCAGATGTCTTCCTATTTATTTAAGTCTTCTCTAATTCTTTCAATGAAGTTTTATAGTTTTGGGTGTATAAATCTTGCACTTTTTTTGTTAAAATTATTCTTAAATATTTTAAAATTTTTTGATGTTATTGTAAATGAAACTGCTTTCTTAATTTCAGTTTTGGATTGTTAATTCCAAACATAGTGCATAGAAATACGATTAATTACTATATGTCAATTTTATATTCTACCACCTTGAGTACATCTGTTTATTAGTTTTAATAATTTTTGTGGATTCTCTTGGATTAGGGCATCTGCAAATAGAGATAGTTTTACTTTTTTCCATTCCAATTTGGATGCCTTTCATTTCTATATTGCCTAATTGCTCTGTACAATGTTTAATACAGTGGCAAGAGTGGTATCCATATCTTGTTCCTGATTTTAAGGAGAAAACTTGCAGTTTTTCACCATTGAGCATGATGTTGGCTGTGAGTTTTTCATAGATGTCTGTTATTTTCACAAATTTTTTTCTATTCCTAGTTTGTTAAGTGTTTTTATTCTGAAAGGGAATTAGAGTTTTTACAAATGCATGCTTAATGATCATGTTGTTTTTGTCCTTTATTTTATTAATATGAAATACATACTGATTGAGTTTACCTATATTACCGACCTTATATTATTGAATAAACAAGAATACTTGAAGAAATCTTCTACTTCCGTCTCTCCTATGCCTCCAACATTCATTCAGTCTCCAGACTCCTCTGGTTCTACCTCAGAAAAATCCTTAACCAAGCATTTCCTACCTATACCTATTGATCTCTAGCAAGGAAGTTCAAATTTCCTCTTTACCAACCCCCTCACTCCCACAACCTTTTATTCTCCATATGAATAAAGATTAAAGACAAAACACAACTTCACTCTAGTCTTAGTTTTTCTCAAAGGCACACCTTCTCTTCTTCCTCAGGCTCCACCCGCCATGGCCTTTGATCTAGGCTGGCCCATGGTAATCCTTCATCCCCCAGGCCACGGCGATTGATTCAGGCATGAGAATGTGAAAAATTGTTCCTAACATTTATATGGAAATGCAGAGAACCAAAAATAGCCAAAAATCTTGAAAAAGAACAAAATTAGAGGATTTATCCTTCCCAATTTCAAAATTTACTACAAATCTACATTAACCAAGATTATATGTTATTGGCATAAAGTTAAACATATAGATCAACAGAACAGAATTGAAAATCCAGAAAAAGTGCTTACATTTATGATCCATTGATTTTTCAACAAAGGTACTAAGACAATTCAATAGAGAAAGGACAGTCTTTTCAACAAGTGGTACTGGAACAATTGGAATACTAAATGCAAAGTAATAAATGTAGATGTAAACCCATACCCCATCCATACAGAAATACCAACCCAAAATAGATCATAGACCTAAATGTACAAACTTAAACAATGAATCTGTTGGAAGAAAACAAAAGTAAATATTTGTGACTGTAAGTTAGGCAAAAATTTCTTAGATATAACACCGACAGTCTAAGTGATTTTTAAAAATTGCAACATTTAATTTTATCAGAATTTAAAGTATTGTGCTTCAAAATGTTTCCATTTTTGTTAAGTGGAAAAACAAGCATATCGTATGGCTGATAAAGGACTTTTCTCTAGAATATAAAAAAAAAACACAACTCAACAATTAAAAGACAAGCCAATTTTAAAATGAGAAAGGGATTTGAACAGAAATTTTTCCAAAGGAGAAAGATGTTTAACATCATTAGCCTCAGGGAAATGAAAATCAAAACCACAAAGATGCCATTTCTCACCCACCAGTATGGTTATAATCTAAAAGACAGGCAATAACAAATGTTGATAAGCATGTGGAAAAGCAGAACTGTTATGTATTCCTGCTGGAGATATAAAATGATGCTTTGGAAAACAATCGGTTTCTCTAAAAATTGAATGTAGAGTTATCATATAACCCACAATGCCACTTCTAGGTGCACATCCAAGATAATGAGAATATATACCTACATGAAAAACTTGCATGCATACTAGCATTATTCATACTAGCCAAAGAGTGGAAACAGTTCAAATGTCCATCAAATTAGAAAAAATATAAAGAAATTTCATTAAAAAGTCATGAAAAAGAATGAAGTACTGATATATGCTACAACATAGATGAATCTTGAAAACATTATGCTGAAAACGATAAACATTTTATGAAAGAAGCCAGACACAAAAGGCTACATATTGTATGGTTTCATTTCTAAGAAATGTCCAGAACAGGCAAACTATAGAGACAGAAACTGAATTAGTGGTTGCTAGTTTCTGGAGGGATACGAGAATGACAAATGACTACTAATGGATATGGAATTTCTTTCTGGACTGGTGAAATATATTCTGGAATTAGATAGTGGCGATGATTGTGACTGTACTAAAAAATACTGAATTGTACACTTCAAAAGAGTGAATTTAATAATATGTGAATTACATCTCAATTTAAAAAAATGAATACAAGTAAAGGAACAGATTTGGTGATAGAAGAGAAAATGTGTTCTCTTTGAATATGTTAACATCTTAATATATTCCTCCAGGATATCCCAGTAGATACTCCAAGCAGGCATTGGAATTATTTCATTGCAGTTCTGGAGAAAGACCAAACATCACATGAGTTTTAAAACCATGGAAAATGTGAGACCATGTAGGAACAGTGGAGCAGTTCAGCAAAACAGCTTCTAAGTATAGTATATCATGTCCTCTAGATATCCTTCCAGCCTGATCCCTCATCACTCTGTCTCAATTTTTTTTTTCTTAGCAATACTGAATTACATTCATTCATTAAACAAAGATGTATTTGGTGTCCAATACGAGGAATAAAAGAGTGAACAAAGCAGACACAGCCCCTGACTTCAGGGAGCTTGCAATCTAAAAAGTAAACAATTAATTATATTTTAGTGTGTTTGGTGCTGTGACTAGGAGTACAAGCTAACATATTATCCCCTTCTTCCTTCATCGGCCTGAGGTAAGTGCCTCTCTATTGTGGTCTCAGAGCATCCTTTATATATGTTAGTTATCTCACCACATCATTTATACTCAAATTGATCTATAGTTGCATTTTTATATTAACTAACTGTAACTTTCTAAAATTTGCCCTAAAATCTCTATAAACTACAGCAGTGTTGATAATATAATATGAACTCCATAGATTTTTGTATCTGGTTATAGTCAAGAGTATAGACTCTGTAACCAAATTACTTGAGTCTGAATCCAAGCTCTGATACTTATTAGCTGCTTGACTTTGAGGCAAGGTATCTAATTTCTCTGTGCTCAGTTTCCTCATCTGTAAAATATGAATAACAATAGCACCAACCTTACAAA
>NW_011888932.1:1437141-1446026 GCF_000151845.1 Pteropus vampyrus | reverse complement strand
CAAGCTGCTCCCAGGAAGGAGGCAAAGACTTTGTCTAAGGGCAATTCACAGAGAGAGACTCAGCTTTGAGCCATCAGTGGTCAACACTGATGAGGGGGTGGAGGAGAGGGGGGAAACTGGTGCTTCCATCCTAAAGGTGGCTTCTAGATGATGAACCACAGAATCAACCTCAGAGTCTATCTTCAGAAGATGAAGATGAGGCCAGAACAACAAGAAATAAATCTAGAAAGAAATAAAGAGATCTAATATTATTATTTGAGTCTCTCAGCTCGGCTCTATCTCTGGAATTTCTGATTACTTGAGCCATAGATTCTACTTTCTGCTTAGACTATTTGAAATTGGGTTTCTGTCACTTATAACTGAAGACCCTGATTAATAACATCTCATGTTTGGAGAAAGCAATAATCACTATTTTCTTCTTTTAGCACTTATCTGAATGTTATATTATAATTTATTTACACATCTATCTTTCTAATTAGACTATAAATTCCTTATAGAATATTTTATTCATCCTATCTCTGGCATCTATAGAAATGCCTAAATAAAAGAAATAGTGAATAAATAATTGTTGAATTAGTGAATAACAGAATAGCAAAAAGAGACAAGAAAGAAAGAAAATACCAAAACAATAGACAATGTGCAGGTATAGTTGTAGATGGGCGCATAGAGCACAGTAAGTAAGAAAAGTATAGTCAAAAATTGACTTGAAAAACACAATATTTAGCCTTTCAGACTTCACATTTCCTCTCAGTCCAATCTAAATTGGAATTTAACCCAAGACACTCAGATTCTTTAACATCAGGTAGCTTTAGGTTGACATTTAAAGTATTGATTTGGCAGAATGCTCCTTCTTTCTTAAAATACACTTTTTGCCTTCTCTATGATTCTGAGTTCTACCTTTATTCTTGGTTTATAGATTTGTTCACTGCATATTTGGTTCCAGGCTCTGTGCTGGACTCTGGGAATACAGCAATGTGAATAATAGAAAGGCCTATACCCAGGGAGTGTATATTCCTAAAAAGGAAGACAGACAAACACGATGTGTATTACAAAAGGTAAATATGGGAGTGTATAGTAGATAAGGATAACTTAAATTGTGAGATTAGGAAAATTGTCCCTGAGAAAGTGACATTTCTACAGTGAATTGAAGAGAGAAGTTAGCTCCCAGAAGCCCACAGTAAACATTATATTGTGTTTCATTGGCCTAACATAATTGGTCTGGTCAGAGGAGTAGGTGAATTCACTATTAAATAGGAATTCACTAAGTAGCTAAGCTAACCAGAACCCACTTCTGGAACTGAAGTTGGGGTTAATCCCACTCAAATTACATGGTTAAGGATGAGAGAGAAGTTTTCTCAAAAAGGAGATTTTTTAGTACAGCTACCAGGAATAAGCAGAAATGGATGCTGGGCAGCAAGCACCAGCACCTCATTATAGGGAGCAAGACTTGGTTCAGGAAACTAGCTAGAAAACCCTTGCAGTAAGTAATTCAAGTGAGAGATGAGAATAACTTGGTTAAGGAGAGGTCAGAGAAGGCTGACAAAATGGACAGGACTCGATCATTAACTGGCTAAGAAGGTAAAAAGCAGGGAAACTAGTCAAAGAGGACTCCAAGTTTAAAGTTTTTTCTTGCCCAGGCTGTGACATAACCTAGATGTCTAAAGAATGTACTGGCAGTAGGTCTATGAATAAGAAAAGATTTCCTTCACTTACCTTAGGGTTCCTTTTTCGTGTTTTCTAAACTAACCTTGTAAATGTCTCCTTTATCCTTTAGAGGTCTCTCTTGTTCCTCTGGACTCCCATATGCTTCTTTCTATAATGTATTGCTTTTCTGAATCATATTCACTAATCGAATGTTAAGGCTACTTCTCCCCTAGCTTCTTTATACACTATATTAGGCAAGCATCCGACTCTTAATACAAATCACCGGTGAATGTGTTAAAGTTTGAAATGATTTCAAAGTAGTTTATTTAAGTATCAAAAAAAAAAAAAAATAGTATACCCAGAATTGTAGACACAAATTGGGCTGGCTGCTTAGCTGATGATTCTCCCTTGACTGATAAGAGATTCCAGATTCTTGGTCATAAAGGTAGGCGCACAAATCCAGACAAAGTCGTTATAAGTTCCTCACTCTCCTAGTGACAGTGATTCATCTAAGGGATGGGCTCATCATACATCATCCACACAAGATATGGAAAGAGACAGAAACAAGATACACAGAGATCTTGAAATCTGGTAGCATTTATACCCCTGGATCCTGCTGTCCCTTGAACCAGATAAACTTCTAATCTTCCTGTAATTTGGTCATGTGCTCTACGAAAGCAGGGATCCCAAGTGCCTGGCACATCATAGGTGCTCCAAAAATAATTCTTGTGATAGAGAATTCACTTTGGACCAAGATGGGGTGGCAGGGATCACATTTACCCTCCCTTCTGAAACAATTAAATAAGCAGACAAATTATATTTAAAAATGGTTTTTAGACATTGGACATCAGACAGTACAGAACAGTATGATTCCTGAGAGAGAAAACAAAGTAAATCCTATTACTATCCCCATTATACTCTCCAGAGAGACTTTCCATATTGTGTTGCAAAGAGGGGAACCTAGGAAGAGCCTCATTATTCTTTCTGAGTTGAGAAGATGGAGCTGGGATTATGAGAGGACAAGGCAGCTAGAGTTTGCTGGGCAGCATACCAGATTGCTGCACAGAGAGAATGCTCCAAAGATCTGCAGAGGGTTCCCTTTTATTGTTTAACTGAGTATTGATCAGGGTACGTAAAACAGGAACTATCTGAGGTAGGAATTGTAAAAATCAAGTATATCTTTGAGCATATCTGTGTTCCAGCTTGGGCAATAAATACATCTTTACAATTTACAATGAACAAAAGCTCTAATAGTTAAAAAAACATTCTTAAACAAATGTGAATAAATAAATTTTTTTTTAAAAGCTAGTTGCAGTTGGATTTCTGTTGCTTGCAACCAAGAATCTTAAGCGACACACCTTACAATTTCACTTCCCAGAATTTATCTTCAGGGATAACAAAGGAGTACAAAGATTTTGGTTATAATAAGGTCTATCATTTCAATGTTTATAAATGTCAAAAATCAGAAACAAATCAAAAAAAGATTTTCTATGTAAATTTTGGTAAATTCATCTAATAAAATACTATGTAGTAACTAACATGACATCTTAGTTTCTTAACATAGAAATGTTTATGATATATTGATGAATTTGAAAAGCAGGTTATAAAACAGAATATATAACTTTTTATTATACATATGTATACATGTATATACAATGTGAGAGGATACAGCTTAAAATTTTAATAGTTCTTATCTCTGATTGGTGGAGTTTCAGGTAGTTTTGATTCTTTGGGTTTTTTTTTTTTTTTTTGGTCTGTATTTTCTGATTATTCTACAACAAATTTGCTTCAATTCTTTTTTTTTTTTTGTGCCTGTCTCCTTAGTTGATCTCTGAGTTTCTGCTTTTGATCTAAAGTTCACCCCTGATTTCCAGTTTATTTACAAAGCAGAAGAGATTGACACACTTTTAGTCAGTTGAATAATTAAAGCCTTTTCTATTCAGATTACAGATTCCTCCTCTTTCCCCAAATCATCTTCCAGAGCTCTAATCATTGTGGTTTTATAACATAACAACTGTATTCACTGTACACATAGTACAGGCATTATAATAATCATTAAGTAGATGGTTATTCTCTCACTAATACCCTCGGGGAGAGATGTTGTATAGTCAAAGGTATATATTCAATAAAATGGAGCCACAGAGGTTTTAAACGTTTACCAAAACCCACTGAAGCAGCTCAGTTATTAAAGCTTAGAACTGTTTGCCAGTACCTGGATGATCTAATGCTTCTGTAAATATTGAAAAGTGACCTGTGGTCCTAAGGGGAAGCGCATTAGACCTAACAATTCAACGTCCCAGATTTTCCAGAAAAGACCTAATTTCTTTCTTTTGTTTTTCCATAACAAAGGCCATTCTTTTATTGGATTTTAACTTTTATGTCTCTAGATTTTCCCTGAAATTAATTCATGCATTTGAATGAAAGATCTTTTGCTAGATTACAAATCTCAATTTTTAATTTAGAAAAATGATTATTCTACAACAAAAGCGTCAGGGTTAGAATAATTAATCCTCAGGTAATGTAATGTGTCATTGGTGACCCGAACAGGATCAAGGAGAGATATGAATGTTGTGAATATTAAAAATCTAATTTGGGGCTCACACTTTAGTAACCACAAGAAACTACCTCTTTGAATTCCTAGACAATTTGTACCATAATTAATTCTGACTTTGTATGTTAGTTCTAGAAATAAAGATAACTAGTAATATAAAAGCTCAGTCAATATTTCGTTGCTTTCCACATTCTTATCTCTCAAATAGAATTTTAAAAAAATTATCAGCATTGCTAGGTTGTTTCGAGAATTAAATGAAATATTTGATATAAAAGTGATTTAAAAAGCCTTTCTTGTTTGTTTTTGATAAGGGGTCCTTTGTTAACATCTTACTATGAAAGTTAAAAAAATAAAACAGAAAAGTTGAGCTGCTCTGATTAAAGAGGATCTAAAGAACAGAAGCCCTTCATACAGACTTGGTCTGTTACTCTTGCTTCTTTCCATGTTTATTAGAGAAAAATTAGAATACAAAAAAGAAAAAATAAAAATTAGTAACAATTTTACCACATAGAGAACTGTTCATGGACTGCATTTTCCAGACTCTAAGGAATATTTTTAAACAAACTGGACCAGGTGACTGGTTGAGCAGAATGAAATCTCTTCCCATCGTTCCCCGGGGGCTGGAATAAGAGGGATTCTGGGCCAAGGGTCAAAGTGAGGAAGGCAGATTTCTTCCTCAAATCCAGGAGGCAATGAAATACATGGCCAGAAAGATGTGACAAAGGCAAGTAGCTGCTGGCTAATGAATCTGATTGAGAAGCCAAACTGAAATAAACCTAGAGATCTCTGGCTCATAGCTAGAAACAGGGCTAGAGTTCCCTTATCTTGTTTTTATTGTCCAGCTTCTATAAATTTTTGGTTCAATCAGACTCATATAGAGTCAGGGTTAGCAACATAATTAAACTTAGAATGCATTTTAAATTTTTGATTAAAGGTTTTAACTGCTGTAAAAAGGTTATTGTGAATATACTTTGAATTATAAGAGTAAAAGAAAGATGACTTTTTGTACATTTGTTTCACTTAGTGGAATGATTTTTAAGTTTCTGCAAATATGGTAATTATAAATTATGTATAATTACTGTATATATTTTATTCTAAGGAATATGATAAGTGACTAAAGTTGAAATAAATGCTTTAAAGTTAAAAAAAAAAAAAGAGTAAGAATTAGAGTGAGTATTTTCCAATACCCCCGCCCCTCCTACTTTCTTAAAGCTCCAGGGCAAGACAAGGAATTTAACTTGAAAGAAATATTCTGAGGCCTAAATAAATAAAGATCTTCCATACCAGTTGTTTAAAAACATTACCATTATTTGGTCGATTTTTCCCTCTCTTTCCCAAATCTATAAAGAGATATTAAAATATTAAAACCAGATATGATTCTGATTGTTAGGTCAAAACATTTGTTTAGGAACTTTCAACCTATGCATACAAAGTTCAAAATCTTTCGGAAACATTTGATCACTATTCCATATCCTTCATTATCTTCCTGCATATCTTTAGCCATTCTTTACTCCAGACTGAGCCAAATGCCCTTATATGTGCTCTAAGCCTCTCTATGTATACTTTTATCATTCTTACTTACTACCTTGTATTGACATTATCTGCTTATAATCTATTTTTTAGGCTGACCCGTAAGCTTCTGAATAAAAACCCTTCATAAATCCCAGATGAGATTGAGTTCCTTTATTATAAGCAACCATAATTTCCTATGGTTTTCCTTTATTACACTCTTGTGTATGATTATTTTTGTAACTGGGATAGTAATTAGCACTCTCTAGTACTACATAACAAATACGGCTGAAGCTTTCCCTTATACACTGCTATCACTTTCCTCACTGCATTTCCTTTATTTTCAAAAGATTATTTGAAAAAAATAAGCATGTCGTGTTTCTTGCTCTTTTATTGAAACAGTATCTTTGTGCAGAGATTTAAAAGTCAAATAATATTTTGTAGTAAAAAAAATACTTATAATAAAAAAAAGCAGTACACTTCTTCTCGACCCCCAATTCCTGCTTTTTGAAGAGAAACATTTTTTTCCCCCATTATATTAGCTGAATATTCCTCTGGTACTTGCCTCAATTTCCCCAAATGACATCCTTGTATTGCTGCTATTTCAAGATTGCTCAGTTTCATATCTTTTGGCTTCCTATTAATGTGCAATGAAGATTAAGTTCTTTTACACCACTGCCCACCCCATACCCCATCACAGACACATTCATATACATTCTTTTCCTCCTCCATTTCTCCCTCTATGATTACATTATTAATAACTTTTGGTTAACTCAGCATGATCATGCAATATACTATGATTACACTTCCTTCGTTGTACAATGTTTGTTTTTTTCTGGAATTAATAATTTTCTTTACTGTTTACTTAGTTTTCTATATAACTAATTCATTCCCAAACATTCTTCCAGGATTATAAATTTCTTCTCATAATATTCAAATATATCTGGTTGTTTTTTATTTTGATCATTCCTTGGGGAAGCCCTCTTCTCCCCTGCCCCAACACGAACACGTTGTTCTCTAGAAATGTGCAGGTATCTCTCTGGGATTGCCATGATGCTCACCCTGGAGATTCCTTTCTCTTCCCTGTGCTGGATCCCCTATTTTCTGGATTCTATATCTTTCTTCTTATTTTGCTTTTTTGCTTTGTGGAGCACAAACTCCAGTAATTTCTGAGAAAAGGTAAATGTTAAGTACAATCTTTAAGAACATGAACATCTGAAAATGTCTTTATTTTATCCTCACCCTTGAATGAAAGTTTGGCTGAATGTAGATTTCTAGGTTGAAGCCATTTTCCTTGAATTTCCTTGAATTTCCTTGAATGAAGACAGGACTCCATCATTTTCTTGCAGGGAGCATTCCTGGCAGAGTCAGTTTCTTCCTAATTCCAGCTCTTTGCTTGTGGATTCTTTTTTTCTCTCTGGAAAGGTTTAGGAACTTCTTTTTGTCCTAGTAAATAAAACTTCCCATGTGGTACCTTGGGTGGGTCTTTCTAAATCTATTGTGCTAGCATTTAATGGGCTCTCATACTCTGGAAAGTCATTAGAAAATGTTCTTGAATTACTAGTTTGATAATCTCCCTCTCTGTTTTCTCTATTTCTAAAATTTTATTATTTAGATGCTGAACTGCCTTTAATTTTCTTATGTTTTCTATTTTCTATCTCCTTTACATTTTCATTTTTATTTATTTTTTGTTCTACTTTCTCAGAGACTTCCTCCAATTTTATCTTCTATCTCCTGAGCTTTTAGGAATTTCACAGCATGAATCAGCTTGTTATTATAGACAGTCCCTAACTGTGATGGTCTGACTTATGATTTTTTTGACTTTACAATGATGTGAAAGCGATACACATTTAGCAGAAATCATACTTTGAATTTTGAATTTCTGTCTTCTCCTGGGCTAGCAATATTTGGTATGATCCTCCCTCTTGTGATGCTGGGCAGCAGCAGCAGCAAGACAATTTTGCCCAACTGTAGGCTAACATAGGTGTTCTGAGCACATTTAAAGTAGGCTAGGCTAAGCTATGATGTTCAGTAGGTTAGTTGTATTCCACACATTTTCAACTTACAATGGGTTTATTAGGATGTAACCCCATTGTAGGTTGAGAAGCATCTTCATTTTTCCCTCTGCAACTTTAGATTTGAGCTTTCTCTACACTACCATATTAGATCTCATTTACTCATCTGCTTCCATGCTTCAAATTTTCTTATGTTGCTTTTTCTCCCATTCTCTTGGTCCTTCTTGGTTTATGCCTTTTTTTGAGTCACTTTAGTGGGATTTCAAGAGGAACCTCTGGTGAATGCTTGTGTTCAATTCATCACATATAATCAGGACTTTTGATTATTTCCTGCTATAAGAGTCATATTTCTCAAGGCAACATGAATACCTCTGAGTTACAGGGAAAAGATCAAGTACGAGAGATTAGAGAAAAGAAGAAATGCAAATATTAATATATCAAGATAACATTTCTAACAGTGCTGAAGCCAGCTCATACTGGCTCACAAAAATAAGGTTTTACTTTCAGGAATTTTGTGAACCAGTCATTAAATAATCATTATGTAAAGTTAACTAAATTTACAATGTTTAATATAACTTACAACTTACAATGAAATAAATTATGTTAAAAACAAAAATAATAAATACTCAAACTCATCACTTTCTCATTATTTTATTGAAATATAACAACGTGCAATATATCTCTTTTCAATTCTATTTTCAGTGAAATCATATTAGTAGTTTAAAAGTGATCATAGTGCAAGTATTTATACCACAGAAATAAAAAAAGCTACAAATAACAGATTGATATTGTTCTTTTCATTGTCTAGACTTAAGAAAGTGATGGAGAAAAATGCTAATAATGCATATTAAACTTAAAGTATGTTGTGTGTGTAGCAGTTACAGTGTGACTAGTACAAACAATTGAGGATGTATTCTTATAACATTTGAAAACTATTATCTCAGTCAGTCAAGAAATCACTCAGTCCCTGACAAAAAAGTGAAGTTATGACTTTCTTCTTTTTTGTTTCACTTTCATCTTACTCTTTAACTTAAATGAAAATATCAACCAACATTCACATTGGAACCACACACATTTGTCAATTATAACCATAGGTTGGCCACAGATACAAGAATTCTACAAAAATCAACATCATTCTGTGAGAATCAATTGGTTATAATGATTTT
>NW_011888932.1:1434907-1437091 GCF_000151845.1 Pteropus vampyrus | reverse complement strand
TCCTCTAGATTGGGCATTTGATTGGTTTTCTTTATTCATTCTGTTTATTCCTTTGTTTATTCCATTTAATGTACTTCTCATCTCAGATAATGTGTTCTTCATTTCAGATTGGTTCTCTTTCATAATTTCCATTTCCATTTTTATGTTTTTTTTTCTCTTTGTTGATGTCCTCACTGAATGAGCATCTTTATAACCAGTGTTTTGAACTCTGCATCTGTTAGATTACTTGACTCCATCTTATCTGGATCTCTGTTCTCTTCTCTCATATGGTTTCTGCTTCTTTGTCTTCCCATTTTGGCTGCCTTTCCATTTCTGTTTCTATATACTAAGCAAAGTTCTTATGTCTCCCGGTCTTATTAGTGTGGATTTGTGAAGTAAGTGTCCAGTGGCACAGTCCTGAGAGGGGTTCAGCTGCAGGCCAAATTTAGCCCAAGCCTCTGCCCCTCCAGGGCCACCTGTTAAGATTCAGCAAGCAATCCACAAATGCTGTGCTTATAGTTGCCTCAAAAGGCCACACCAGAAACTGAGGCCAGCTGCCTCCAGTGTGAGTCTAGGTACTGCTCAGCAAGGAGCACCTGCCTCGCTAAGGACACACCTGAATGTGGCTTGGGTGAGGCCCTGAGTTGGAGGAGGCAGGGTTTCAGGGAATCCTCTGGGCGGAATGACCTCTGTTATCCAGTTTGATGATGTCACAGCTATTGCAGAGCTGTATCCGAGCTCTGGGAGCAGGGAGAGCTCAACGGGGAACAATGGTACCGTAGGCACTTCTGTACTGAGCAAGTCTCACCTTGGCCCTCACTTGGACAATGTCTCCCTTGTGCACAGCCAAATTGGCACTGGTGCTCAGAGAGAGCAGATCTGTCACCTAGAAAATTCGCTCGTGGACGTGGCCGCTGTCTCAGCCTCCGTCTCACTCAGCCGCTGGGGACTGGGCAGCCCCGTGTCCTCGCCCCGTCCTACCTTCTCCTGTTGCACAGTGCTTTCTTGGATTTCTCCCTAGTTGTATGGTTTGTTCATCAAGATGCCAGGTGATTTTTCCTTGCTGCTGCTCCTTGTTTCCGTCGCAAGTTTGATTTGGTTAGCAGAGGGATGAATAGAGCCTCTATCATCTACGCCATTTGGGTTGCCCCCCACTACTGAATAATTATTTTTTTATATCTTTGCTAGCTGACCTCTAAAAAATTTTGTCTAACTGCATCTCCTCAAATATATAGGAATATTATATATAATATAGACATTTAGGATAATATATATTCTTAAACGTATATACTATAAGAATGCTCTCTATATACATATGTACATAATACCCTATACATACATAACCACTTCTGCATTTACTATGTTGTTTTATATTAACTTTTCTCTGTCTCAATGAGATGATAACATTCAAAAGTCTCCTCAGTATCTAACCTACTATATAGCAGGTTATACTGCAGGTTATATAGACTGTAATCTTAATAAAATGTATATTAAATGAAGAAATAAAAGGAATACTAGAAGTTCCCTTATTTATTTTTTGAACAAACCCTCGAGATTTTACTGTCTTCATAAAAAAAGAAACCACACACACACACACACACACACACACAGACACGCACACAATAAAGCTTAGAGCTGGCCCTTTCTCTTTTTATTTCCCCCTAGTTCAAAATGTTTGTAACTCTTAATAGCCAGCATTCTCTTAGATCTGCAGTTGGGCTCAATGCATTCAAGCCTCAGCACAATCTTTGTAGTTTTAGCTTTTTTGCAGAAAATTGACTTAGTCTGCCCACCTTAGCCACTCCTTGTAATAGCACTGCTTTCTCTGCATACACAGAGAATCCTTGCCCTTCACTTTGTCACTTTGTATCACCATGTGGGGTTGGTGCCTGCCACACTTCTTACATTTCTAGCTAGTTTAAACAAAAAGGAATTTATTAGAAGACATTAAATGCACAGATTCTCCTGGAAGACGAGAGAACCAGGCTTGGAGGACCAAGCCCCTCAAGTCCTGGTGGATTTTAGGAACTTCACCATGTTTGCAAGAGGGCTATCGGCATGGAAAGAAAGAGCTAGAAATTCCCTTATTTTAAAAGTATTTTTCTTCACATAAGTATTTCAATAGCTGGGTGTTTATTTGGGTCTTTAAGCTCCTCTTGTTAACTGCCAACTCTCAAAGAGAGAAGCCATCAGTTGTGTGCACTT
>NW_011888932.1:1428761-1434857 GCF_000151845.1 Pteropus vampyrus | reverse complement strand
AGAAAAAAAATGGACTATTTTTTCAGGCACAAGGCTTGTTTTTCTGGTTGCTTTGTAAGTTAAGTCACTTGCTGCAGAAAGTCCAGGGCGAAAGCCAGATCTCCTGATTCCTAAAACAGTGCCCTATTCATTAGATTCCCTATTTCTCAGGGATGCCAGTATTTTCTGACATTAATTTTGAATAGAAGAGCTGGTTTCTTGCTTTGTGGCTATAAGATTTTTACTTAAGATAAGTGACAATAAACAGGAAGCATCACGTAATATCTATCATTTAATGAGCCCACACAATGTTCATCATAAAACCATGCTTTCAATTCAGTAGCTTGGCTCTTTCAACAATGTTACAAAATAGGAACTAACCTTATATTACAAATGAAGGCACTGAGATTAAGAGAGGTTTATGAACTTGTCTAAAGCTCACAGCTGCTAGGTAGCAATACTAAAATTCCAAATAGTTCTTACTTAAGACAAATCCTTATGTATTTTAATTGGACAATGTTTCTTAAACATCAGCTGTTCATACACCATTGATCATGTACTACTTTCAGGATCTGGCTGTATCTGCAAGTTATATTATCATTTACTTCATATTTGTCTTGGATTTTTTTTTAATTATTATTTAGCCTGATCTGAAACAATAATATCCATGAAATGTTAGGTTGGTATGTTATCTTCTTCTAATACATATTAAAATGAATACAAAACTATTAAAATAAAAAAATTGCCTGCTTACCAACTAAAATAACTTTAGGTACTCTCAGAGATACACATACTTTCCAAGGTAAACACTACTTGCAATGATGTAGATTTAACTTTTACAGGGGGTAGCAGCAAGAGTGATGGTCGTATTTTTTTATTTGCATTCCATCTCCACCCTGAAATAAAAGGAAATAAGTCAATCTGCTTTACTGGGAGGGAGGCTGACTAATACTTCCTGAGCAAATTCCAACTGCATAAAACAAGGTTTACAAAACCTTCTTACAGGGTTACTGAAGCCTTCCAAGCAATGAATTGGAATTAAGCTTGGCGAAGATTACTAAATGTCACCGGTGTTAGACAATTGAAAGTTTTTGCAGCAAGAACAGAATTCAAGAAAAATAAAATCAAATTGTTGGAAAGCACCTACAGTGAGAGTCACGCAAGATTCAAAAATCTAAGAAAAGCTTCCTGGCATTTGTGCTGCCCCAGCTGGAGTTGATAGAATTGTTTCTATTCTTTCCTGTAAGTATGTTGGAGGAGGAAGTAGTTGGATTGTCTTTCTTGGCTTTTGAGTGGGAGGTATAATACAGCATTGTCAGATATAATGGCAAAAGAAAAAAAGGGGAAAATTTTTTTATGAACTGCTGAAAAACTAAATTCATATCTCTGTGGCAGAACATACATTTGGTGAAGGAAATAATTTGGAATGCTATCCAATGCATTTTAAAGGAAAAATAAATAAATAAAACATCAGAAATCATAACAGCCAAGACCACAGTGGTAAATAGTATAGAGTTTTTTTTTAGAGCTTGTGAAATATAAATGTTTACATTTGGTTCAGTTTTAATAAATCTTCTTTATGATGCCTATAAGCTCCTCCACAGTATGGTTTCTATCACTTATTCAGTCCTCTTTTTACCTCAAACATATTTGGGTCTTATACCCTGTACCAAACTAAGCCCAGGCCCAAGGTCGCTGGTATGAGGATTTCACTTAATCTAAACTTTAAGTAAACCAGAACTTACAAATCTTAGTACTGCTGACCTTTTATTTCTTAAAAAGAAAAATCCCCTGTAGAATTTAGAGCTAGGAAGAGCACTGTTTTTCTTAAGGAAACAGAACATTTCACAATAATAAGACTTTCGTGGTTGAGTGTGTGTTTTCATTTTGCCCTGACTGACTGTGTGCCTAGCAACCTAAATGACAAATTAAATGACTTCACTTCCAGTTGCTGTAGAATCATAACAAAAGAATGAGATATCATTTTTCCTCCCTTTCTGAAGGAGTGTGGGCCTGGGAGAGGGGATGGAGCCAGGACTACTTGTGTTCTGCTTGCTAAGGTTTAGGCTTCTTTCACTTAGTCAAGAGAATGTTGTCTTTGAAATCTAGGTTCCTGGAGACTTGTTGTTAGATTGGCCTAAAAGGAGACAGCTTCCAGTTTTAAGAGAAGGGCTGGAGCAGAGATGGATTATCCAGAGTAGGCGGAGGGACAGTGCTAAGGTCCTCTAGCTGTGGGGCTCTGCTTCCTCACAATGGCCTGGAAGTCATAGAAATTTTCATAGGCAGTGGCTTTGTGTGATCTGAGGACTGAGCAGCAAACCGTAACGTTTCTTCTGTAGTAAAGGTCCCAGATGCCAAATCTGGCACAAAGGTATTAGATACTATCTTCAACGCAGGAAGCCGCCTTTGAGTAAACTATATCGATTTGGACACTGTGGTTTCAGCAGCAAGTCAATGGATTGAGGACTCTCTACACACCTCTTCCTACATCAATTTGCCTGAATTATGTAAACCTTAAAGGTTTTTATGAAGAATGAGATAGGGCCCTATTAAAATAACTATGATCGAATTACCAATCCTGATAGGCGAGAGACCAAAGGATTTCATTTAATCAAGAAAAATAATGAAATATGACATTTCCTACACGTTAAATTTTATTAGTTATCTATTGCTGTGTAACAATATTACCACAAACTGAGTAGACTTAAAACATCACTCATTTCTTAAAAGCTTAAAACATTACTCATTTATTATATCATAGTTTCTTGGAGGTCATGAATCTGGACATGGCTTAGCCTAGTCCTCTGCTTCGGGGCCTCACAAGGCTGCAATCAGGTGTCAGTCAGGGCTGGGCTCTCATTTAAGGTTCAACTGGAGAAGCATCTTCTTCCAAGTTCACATCATTGTTGGCAGCTTTTAGTTCTTTGCAGACTATTGGACTGAGGGCTTCAGCACTTCCCACTGTTGAGTGGAGGGGATCCTCGTTTCCTTGCCACATGGACTTTTCTTTGTTGTGACTTTCTTCGTCAAAGCCATCAAGTGAGAGACTCTGCAAGATCAAAGTTACAACCTTATGTAATGCATAGGAGCTGATACAAGAAAAGCTCTCTGCCCTCCACCAATTTGCCTAGCAAGTCATAAATTTGTAAAGGTATTTCCCCTCCCCTTTCTACCAAGAAAGACAAAAGTTAATTACTAGAGACAACTCTAGACTCTTATTAGCCCATAGAGGCACCAGAGGAATCTACATAAAGAACTTTACTACCTCGTACTTCCATTAGTTCCCCCATATGTTTGCCTTCCTTCAATTTGCCACCCTTGAAATTCGAAGCCTTTTGTCTTGTCACTTATCTAAAAATGTATTGTTCTCTTTTTCAGATGCTATATAAGCCCAAGTTCTAATCACCCCTTTGAGTTAATTGTCTCTGAGTGCTCCCATGTATATGCATGATGCACATGTTAATAAATTTCTGCTTGTTTGTCTCTCATTAATCTGTCTTTTGTCAGTCTAATTGATAGAGTCTCAGCCAATGAACTGAAGATGGGTAGAGTGGGAAAAGAATTTCTTTCCTCTCCTACATTGCTCAGCAAAGACTTTGGAATGGATGAGTCATTATTCCCATTTTTCAAATGAGGAAAGTGGCACAGGAGAAGTAACTTATCAAAAGTAACACAGTTAGTATGTAGTAGAGCCGGGATTTGTAAACGGGTCTGTGTAATCTTAAACCTGTGTCCTTAGCTCCTATATTACTTTACTTTCCTCATTTAAAGAAATAATCATAATAACAATCGATTGCCACCTTCTTAATAGATAGTATTTTCCCAGAGTATGATTATGGTTTTCCTCAGCCAGTTAGCAAAATAATGCATTCAAAATGGTTTCTTGGAAAATATTATGACATTGTGGAGGCTCATCCTTGCTGTCATCTCACTTCATTTTATGCTTCTGTTTTTTCTCTGGGGACTGTCTCTGGCACTTCTTTCTGAAGCATATTCTGGGTCAAGGAAGTTTTTCTAGTGCCCCTCAACTGCCTCTGCCTACCCACAAAGCTGGCCTTGTGTCCAATACACATCAACTTCTCTGCCTCCAAGGGGTTAGTCTTCCCTGGCCACAAAATGTAATAACTATTTTCCTTTCCCTTTCTTCCCACACTAGTTTCTCTTTAGTCTACATAAGTGACCCTTCCCACCCTGAATATTCAAATTACAATGTATTTTAGAGAAAACCCTCTACCCCTCTGAAAATTTTCTTTCCTTGTGGCAGACCTCTGACTGTTATATTCACATTTTACTATAGATAGTTATCACAGTTTGAGGTCTCACAGCTGACTCCATTGACTCAAAACAACACATTAAAGCCAAGATCTGGCCTACAAAACATTTCCTCAGTGTGAAACAAAGACAATCACACTGAGGCCTTTGACCCAGGCTGCACGAGCCCATGGAAATTAATTGTTTGGTGATTTCCTATATTTGAGGAACAAACGCTTCCTTTTCCAACAATAGACTCACTAAAGCTAAAGCTTCAGTCAATGCAATGAAATTAGGGACTTGAAGGGCATCCTGTATTCAGATAACACTGAGTAGTAATTTAGGCTATGAGGTTTGCAGGATCACAAAGGGAACTACAGGCCCTCCCAGTGTGAGGATTCTTGATTATAGTTCTGAATATTTTTGGAGGGGCTGTGGCCCTCCTATCAATGACGCCTTGATTTTATTGCACCCAATGGAGTTCAGAGCCTTTTTTCTTACAAAGGAGAAAAAAAATGAGTGTGGATAGTATGCAAGCATAAGCTACCAAGGAAATCAAACTCTTAAGCATAGAATAAAAGTGCCTTCATGAATTGAATTTTGACTAACCAGTTTTTCTTCTGTCTTTTCCTGACAAAGATGCTCTCCTTGAACAAACTTCAGTCAGGCTCCTATGAGCCTTCTTTTCAAATAGGCCTTGACCTTGGGCTTCAGTATCTGTCTTTGTCGGCCCATATTGCCCAGTTTTAGCAAGAATCCTGCTAAGTTAGTATAGAGAGAATCCCCCACCCTTGATATCTGGTCAAATTCCTTACCTGCCACCATCTCCCAGGCGATACCTGATCATCCTGGCCTACATTCAACAAGAATCTTATTAGCTCAGTTTAGCAAGAATTATCCTACTTCCTTAGTAATTTTCTATTCACCTTCTGACAATACTGCTCACCTCAAGCCCTCAACCCCATCCCATCTTGCTCCTTGCTTATAAATCCCCACTTTTCCTTATAGTCCAAATTGAGCCCAGTTCTATACAGAGGTCACTTTCCCCCTATTGCAATAGTTCCTAAATAAAATCTGTTTTTACCACTTTACTGTCCAGCTCTGTTTTTTCTTTGACACTCCCTTGTAGTAATTCTATGTTGTAGTCAAACTTAATTATTCTCTACTTCTCAGAACATTGCTTGCTTTTCACAGCTTCCTGCTTCTACATCTGCCTAGGAATGTTCTTCGTTGATGTAAGAAATGTCCAAACCTGTAGAGAATTTTTATGATTTTATTTGAGCCAAATCGACAATTTCCAGGAAGCAAAATCTGTATGGATTAAGAAAAAGCTCCAGAGAATGGTAGCTTTACAGCTTATTTTATGCATTAGAATCAAAGGAGGAGCTGTAGGGAGGGGTGCATGAGAGCCATTGGTGGTAGATGAAGGGGTAGGAGAAAGCAGAGCAGGGAAATCTCTGGGATTGGATAAAAAATAAAATGGAGAGCATACTTTTTTTTTTTACACTGGTGGGTACAGATTTCTAATTAACATTTATAGTACATACTGATGGTGTTTGGAGAACAAGATAACAATAAGGGGTTCTGTGGGTATGTCCTAAGGGATCTGGAAAAGATCACTCTGACATTTTGAAGGTATGTTATTCCAAAAGACAATAGACAGGATCACTTACGGTAAAGATTGATCTTTGTCAAGGAAGCTATAAGCCGAGGATGTGACTACACTCCATGACCCGCTTTTAGTTTGGAATGTTTATGTTCAGACCATCCTATGTGATTACTTTCGGTTCCTGAGTTTGTAAGGCCCACCGTGCAGGCCTCCCCTGAGCTTGTCAGGTTTAGTGTGTGATTCTTTTTTTGTTCACA
>NW_011888932.1:1386708-1426746 GCF_000151845.1 Pteropus vampyrus | reverse complement strand
TGCTTATAGTTGCCTCAAAAGGCCACACCAGAAACTGAGGCCAGCTGCCTCCAGTGTGAGTCTAGGTACTGCTCAGCAAGGAGCACCTGCCTCGCTAAGGACACACCTGAATGTGGCTTGGGTGAGGCCCTGAGTTGGAGGAGGCAGGATTTCAGGGAATCCTCTGGGCGGAATGACCTCTGTTATCCAGTTTGATGATGTCACAGCTATAGCAGAGCTGTATCCGAGCTCTGGGAGCAGGGATTGCTCAACAGGGAACAATGGTACCGTAGGCACTTCTGTACCGAGCAAGTCTCACCTTGGCCCTCACTTGGACAATGTCTCCCTTGTGCACAGCCAAATTGGCACTGGTGCGCAGAGAGAGCAGATCTGTCACCTAGAAAATTCGCTCGTGGACGTGGCCGCTGTCTCAGCCTCCGTCTCACTCAGCCGCTGGGGACTGGGCAGCCCCGTGTCCTCGCCCCGTCCTACCTTCTCCTGTTGCACAGTGCTTTCTTGGATTTCTCCCTAGTTGTATGGTTTGTTCATCAAGATGCCAGGTGATTTTTCCTTGCTGCTGCTCCTTGTTTCCGTCGCAAGTTTGATTTGGTTAGCAGAGGGATGAATAGAGCCTCTATCATCTACGCCATTTGGGTTGCCCCCCACTACTGAATAATTATTTTTTTATATCTTTGCTAGCTGACCTCTAAAAAATTTTGTCTAACTGCATCTCCTCAAATATATAGGAATATTATATATAATATAGACATTTAGGATAATATATATTCTTAAACGTATATACTATAAGAATGCTCTCTATATACATATGTACATAATACCCTATACATACATAACCACTTCTGCATTTACTATGTTGTTTTATATTAACTTTTCTCTGTCTCAATGAGATGATAACATTCAAAAGTCTCCTCAGTATCTAACCTACTATATAGCAGGTTATACTGCAGGTTATATAGACTGTAATCTTAATAAAATGTATATTAAATGAAGAAATAAAAGGAATACTAGAAGTTCCCTTATTTATTTTTTGAACAAACCCTCGAGATTTTACTGTCTTCATAAAAAAAGAAACCACACACACACACACACACACACACACAGACACGCACACAATAAAGCTTAGAGCTGGCCCTTTCTCTTTTTATTTCCCCCTAGTTCAAAATGTTTGTAACTCTTAATAGCCAGCATTCTCTTAGATCTGCAGTTGGGCTCAATGCATTCAAGCCTCAGCACAATCTTTGTAGTTTTAGCTTTTTTGCAGAAAATTGACTTAGTCTGCCCACCTTAGCCACTCCTTGTAATAGCACTGCTTTCTCTGCATACACAGAGAATCCTTGCCCTTCACTTTGTCACTTTGTATCACCATGTGGGGTTGGTGCCTGCCACACTTCTTACATTTCTAGCTAGTTTAAACAAAAAGGAATTTATTAGAAGACATTAAATGCACAGATTCTCCTGGAAGACGAGAGAACCAGGCTTGGAGGACCAAGCCCCTCAAGTCCTGGTGGATTTTAGGAACTTCACCATGTTTGCAAGAGGGCTATCGGCATGGAAAGAAAGAGCTAGAAATTCCCTTATTTTAAAAGTATTTTTCTTCACATAAGTATTTCAATAGCTGGGTGTTTATTTGGGTCTTTAAGCTCCTCTTGTTAACTGCCAACTCTCAAAGAGAGAAGCCATCAGTTGTGTGCACTTTGGTGTGAATTACTTAAAGCTGCTGAATACCTAGCTCAGATCTGTAGAAGTTAAGAGGTTAACTGGAGTAGAGTAGTACACTTTTGTTGATCTTATTGGCTGCCCAAGACTTTTGAATACTCTTCTTATATTTGGTGATTTCTCTACCTTGTTAAGTAGAAGCCTAATTTCACTTTCTCAACCTCTCTTGCAGTTAGGCTCCTCCAATCAGATGCATTTGCACTAGACTTTGAAATGGAGACTAGAGAGGCAAAGAAGCAGGCAAGACCCAGTTCAGCAAGAGTGAAGCAGGTACATTTGGACTTCCAGAGGACAGTAGCAGAGGTTCTATTGAGAAGGTCCATGCCTCACATTAGAATCATTGGTAGAGGCTGTGATGTTTCTCTGGTGGAGTTCTGCCATGTCATTTGGGCATTGACCCTCCAAGCCTGGCTTTCTCACCTTCCAGGAGAATCTGTGTACTTAATGTCCTTTAATAAATTCCTTTTCTGCTTAAACTAGCTAGAATATGTTCCTACATGCCCTACCAAATACTTTTGACTAATAGAAATAGGGAGGAAGAAGGGAATACCTATCTCACGCTTTGGGGAAGACAAACCAGAATAAAGGTAGGGGACTTTGGACAGAGGAATAGCAATATAAAGACTGTGAATCCTTGGAGTAGCTGGGGTGAAGAAGCAGATGTAAAGGTAAATAAGAATCACTAAACTGCGCCTACTTGATTAATTTTGCATATGATCCTGGTAGGAGCCATTATGCATCTAAACATAATTTCTTATTTATCTTTAGTGAGCGAGGTGTATGCTGAGAAATACTGACATCACAATTGGTTTAAAAAGCTGCAGACTTTAATCTTCTCCAATCTGCTCAAGTTTCCTGGTCCAGAGAACCCTTGACTCTTCTAACGCAGATCTGTCTCTCTAAATTGGTATGGCTCTTTCCTATGTAACTCCTGTCCCTCTTTCCATGAGGAAAAAGAGGAAGAGAGGGATAGGAGGGAAGAGAAAGAACAGCAGAAGCCAAGTACAGAGAAAGGAAAGAAAAAAGAGGGGAAAACTGTGTGGAGAAGAGAAAATATTGGGGAGAGAATATGTGCAAATGTCCATTTGGAAAAGAAGCTTCATACTTTTTCTCTTAACTGCTTCTTTCCTTCTTGGCTTTCTTCTCTTTCTAAGATATTCATTCAGTAATAAGGATTTTTCACATTTGAAAAGTCTTCCAGACCATATTTCTTTGCAAATATTAAGGCTCTTCTATAAATGCTAACTTAGATATAGACCATCCAAATAAATGTGGGATTTTTTTGAAAGCATATTTATTTATCTAACAAATATTTATTGAGACCCTTTATGTGCCAGGCACTAAGCTCAGAAGCAGTGCTGAATAAGATAGATAAAGGCCTTTGGGAACTTTCATTAGCATTGAGCTCATCTATACCCTCATGTTTCATAATCTATTAAAATAAATGTCCTCTCTTGAAATCAAAGCAGTGGTAAAATGGCAGATTAAAGTGTCTATCCCAAGGTTACATACAGGTAGGTGCTTAGTATAATTGCTTTGTAATGATAAAGTGAAGATACTATTAAAACTCTGAGTATAGAACAGGGTAATTTCTTAAACTTTATAAGGCAATGGAAAAAATAAATTTTTATCAAGAATATTAGAAGGAGCTATAAATCAATCATTTGGGACCTTCTAGTTAGACAAATAGATGTACTTAACCTGTGAGTATGCTATTAGTGTTATTGAAGATACTTCTTTCTCACTCCTGGTGTTTCTTCCATTTGACAGGAGCCCATTAGTGTATATATTAGTACAGTGCTTCTGATCTTCTGCCAACTCTGTGCACATTCTACCCTGGGGGTGATGTTTGAAAAAAGAAATTGGACATGAACAATTCGGTTTCTTCCTCTTGAGATAGAGCTGAAGAGAGTGAGTGTGTATTTATCCCACTGGTCATCTAGGGACAGGCATTGTACATGCTGGGGACAAAGGAGGGGTTCCCAATTGCAGCACTGCCTACAACTGGGTAGGTACGTCTGAATAATTCTGGACTCAGTATTAGGAAGCCCACTTAATCAGACATCAGCTTTCCAAATTAACTTTCATTCATAATCAAGGTGATTTATTTTGGCTTCCACTACCTTACTCTTATGTCTCATTTTCCCATCGATTTAGAAATTGGGTGAGGAAAAGGGGCTAGTTATTGGCCCTTCAAATTAAGTAAAGATTGTCCCAACAATTAAGTAAAGAAAAACATAAAACAGTGGAAAATGCCCAAGCTCTGACATCGGAATTTTGAATCCTGACTCTGTGATATTAGGGAAGCCACCTAGCTTCAGAGAATCTAATTTTTTCTTTGGTGTTCTGAAAATACTGGGTCTGGTATTGTTGCAAAGATGGAAGATAACATATGTAAAGTACTAAGCACAATGCCTGGCATTTAATAAACAATAACTGTCAGTAATAGTAGTAGTAGTGGTGGTGGTGGTGATTTGGGGTAACCACTTTGGGATAGTTACAAATAAATTTCTGCTTTTACGAAAACTTCTCTTTAAAGAGATAATACTAAACTTTTTTATTTAAAAAAATGTTTTTTACCAATTAAAAAATATGTGGCTCATTTTAAAACATTTTATGTTTTAAAATGTTTTGGTCATTCAGTCATTTCTTTGGACTTCAGGAGAGACAATAAGTGAATGATTATTTCCAGTTTATTAATTTCCTTTGATCATTGTAGAGAAAAACTTTGCTAGTAATAAGGTCTTCCTTTAAGTCAGGCATGATGAGAGGCGTGCTGGGAAAGAACAAATCAGGCATCTTACTTTTGTAGACTATTTGTGTCTCCTCATTTTTAAAGTTAATGTTCCATGTGTGGAATTGTCTGTGAGTCAACATAAGATATTTGCTATTTTTCCCCTCATAAGCATCTTCCTGAGCATAATTTTATCATCCTCGTACATCTCTGCTGATTTCAATTCATCATTGGCAAAGGTGTGGATTGTTTTGTGGCTGGATAACAGATTTATGAAAAGAATCCAGATATGTTTCTATTATTTTTCTGATGCATGCTTTTCAAGGTTCATTGGGTTTAGAGATTTTCATGTTTAGCTCAAATAAATGAAAAACTCCTATATCAATTTGTGACCTATAACTCTACTGAAAAATAACATAAATTGATTTAATTTAGATTATGCTATTTATTACGAGGATACTCTTTTTACATTTTCTTTGCTGTCCTGAAAGTTCATATGTAGAATGTTTTCTCTGCAAACTGACTGTTTAGATATAAAGCAGATAAGAATTTTCCTTCTGTCTGTTAGTGCTTTCACGGTTTATATCACTCTTAAACAAAATGTACCTATCAGCAACAACACAAGTAAAACTAGAATTAAAGAAACAAAATGATTCTTTTCTGCTCACAAGTGGAGAAGTGGTTTTTTTTGTTTTTTTGTTTTTTTGTTTTTTACAAAGCACTAATGAGCAGTTTCTAGACTATAAGACCTCCACGCTTTAGCATTCTATTATGGAGGGTTCATATGAGGAGCCTGCCCACACAGAGAAGGCGTTCTTTTGCACTGGAGCACTCACCCACAACGGAAGCCATGAGAATACACCAAATGCATCAAATAAATGACTGAAAACTGATGTCTGGTCAATCCAGACAACCGAGGATACTTTAGTAATTGAATTCAGTTTGATTTCTGACACTAGTATAATAAAATCAAGTGATTTTTTTCCCTTACCCTTAAGCAATATTGCCTAAACGAATGCTCTCATTGGCTCGCAGGGAATCAGGTTTCCAGACTGCTTTGTCTCTAGCATCTTCCCCAGGTTCTCTGCTATGGAGAATGACGTATTTGCTGAACTAATTTAGCTAATGTACTAATTAGAGCTCTTTTAGTGGCAAGCATCAAAAACTCAACTCAAAATGGCTTAGGCAAAAACACGAATTTATTGGCTTTTGTTAGAATTAGATCCCTTTAGACATGGCTGTATCCAAATTCTCAAACCAATGCTATTCAACACAAATACAATGAAAGCCACAAGTGTGGACACATATGTAATTTGAAATATTCTATTAGCCATGTAAAAAGGAAAGCCAGGTGAAGTTATTTTATCTAATGTATTTTACTTAGTTCAATATATCCAAAGTATCATTCCAACATGTAATCAATAGAAAATATTATTGAGAAATTTTACAATTTTTATTCACACTAAATCTTTGAAATCAGTGTGATTTTACAATTATAGCACATCTCAGTTTAGGCTAGCTACATTTCAAGTGCTTACTCGCCATGTGTGGCTACTGACTTATCATATTGAACAGTGCAGGTTAAAACAATGCATCAGCAAGGCTTATCATGCTGTTCCTCCATCTTGCTTTCCTATACAGTGGCATCAGCATACGGCCTCATCTGACTAACTCCTAATCTGTGCCAGCCACCGTACTAAGCACTTTATATACATTATCTATTTAGTCCTCATATAACTCTATGAAAATACTACCTCTTGTGTTATTATAATTCCAATTTTACAGATAAAGAAACTGAACTTTAATAAAATTTTAAAACAGGTTCCAAGGTGATAACATAAGAATGTCTCAATAACCCCAAGTTCTTGACTGCTATGCTATAAAGTCCTCCAGTAAATGTGATGTCTTAAAATATGTAAGGGGAATCGGCGTATGGCTATGCCAAACTACAGAAAGAACAAAGATGCTGTGCAGCAAAGCTTTAAAAATGCTGAGATCTGCTCAGCCAATCTTAATATATAGTAGTTGATTTTCTTATATGTGAATTTGTATGAGAGCCAGATCCACTGACTTGATCATGCCAATAGGGTTGCAAATAGAGTTCAGGTTTCGCTAGTGCTGTTAATTCACTCGGCATTAATTATTGTGGCAAAGACAAATGAGAAATAAAGAGAAGGGAGAGGATAGAAGGATCGGAAACAAGAGGTGGGATAACAGTCAGTTATTAAATAGATTCAAAATAACATGACTCATAATTATAAAAAAAGCAAAAATAGCTAATATTTATTGAACACTTACTATGTGCCAAGTCCTTGAATTATTGAATTTTATCTTCCCAATGATCTATAAAATAGGTACCATTATTACTCTCATTTAGGTTCTCTGACATTAGTAAATAATGGATAAACCATCTTATTAGAAACTCCAGCTTGCTCATCATTTTCCTTGAAAATTTCTTTCACGTTGCTCCTGAATAATTTTTATTGTTCCTTCTTCTTCAAAAGCTTTTCTTCTTTGGCTTCTATAACACATCACCTCTTTCTCCTCCTACTTCCATTGCCCTTTCTTCTTATTCTCTTTCTTAGTAGTCCTTTCCCACTTTTCTTTATTAAAATTTGATTTCTGCCCTCAGCCTTTTCTTCTTTATCTCAGTTGACAAATTTTCCCTGCTTTCATACCTCGCCTAACATCTGCTTTCATACTTTGAATTTCCACATAAATGCTGATGATTCTAAATTTGGCCTACTGAATGGACGTTCTGCCTGAATGTCCTACATACATTGTGAACTCCTTTTGTGCAAAACTGAATTCTTTGCTTTCTCTATAAATCTCTTCTTTTTGTGTGCTCTTACTCAGTAAATGTTATTCACCATCATCCATCCAGGTGTTTAAGTCAGAAACCTGGGTATCATCTCTGATGCCATCCTGTCCAACACCTCCCATAGCCAATTCATAGCTGAGTCAACTCTACCTTCTAATTACCTCTCAAACTGGTTCACCTCTCTTCATTTTCACCACCACTATCTTGTTCGAGTCCTTTTCTTTTCTAGTATAATAGAAAGTGCTAGTTGTCCCCCAGAAAATTTATTATCCCTTTGTTTATGGTAATAAGCTCCTGATTTTTAACTGGGCACACGGCTCAATGAATAAAAACTACATTTCCTAGCTATCCTTGCAGCTAGTCCTATGTTTCAGTCTGGCTAATGTGATATGAGCAGAAGTGATGTGGAATTTCTAGATCATAAACTTAAAGGGAAATGTATCTCCTTCTCTATTTTCCTCTCTCAGGCTGCAGTGCATATGTGGTAGTGGTGAACTATCTTGGAACATGCAGCTGAGGGCAATAGCTGAGAGTCCATGGCCTGGAACTACTCTACCAGCCCTGGATTGCTTATGCCCATACTAAATGAGGAATAACATTTTAGCTTGTGCATATCCCTGTTATTTGAGTTTCTGTTTCAATAATCTGATCTACAGATTAATATCATTAGATTAAAGCAATAGCCTTTTGATTGGTCTTCCTGCACCTACTTTTAACTTCTCTTCAATGTTTTCTTCACTAAAGTCAGAGTACTCATTTTAGAATTTACATTTGATCAGATTGTTCCCTGCCATCCTCCACTTTCCCATGTTATTTCTTTCAGTGTGTACTTTATCGTCCATAGCCTGCATACCAAACGCTTCATTAAACTGGCCTCTGCTTTATCCCTCCAGTTTCACTTCTTTTCATTCCCGACCTTGTATGCCAAGCTCAAATCATATAGAACCACTTGCAGTTTCACAGAATAAGTCAGGCTTTTGTACCTCTGAGCATCTGTACATGCTGTTTACTCTGCCTGGAATGCTCAGTCTTCACCTGCACTAGTTCCTCTGCCTCACTGGTTTCTTAGAACTTTTTCTTGTCCACCCAAGAATTGGTTATAGCCCCTCTTAAGTATTCTGTATATACTTTTATCAAAAAATTGCTTATTTACTTGTCTGCATCTGTCCTTACCTCTCTCCTATCAACTTCCTGGAAAGCAAGGATCATTTTCTCATTAATAGTGTATTGCCATGCCTTAGCACAGACCCTGGCACACATTAGCACTCAAAAGATATTTATTCAGTGAATGAATAAGTCAATAAATGAATGGATATCATGGAGTCATGAAAAAAGTATTTGAATGGAATATGGAGATCTGAGTTTTGTACCTGGTTCTGCCATTTCCTGGATGGTTTTAGTTGAAATCATTTTACTCCACTTCAATTGAGCCAGATAAGCTCTCGGGTTCTTTCTAGGTCTATGCTTTGCAAATACGTTAAATAAGGATAAGTAACAGTATGCAAACTTATAGAGCTGACAACTTTAAAGGGGATGGCTAGGTAATTCTTGTACTAAAACATGTACTCTGAAAAAAAAGGTCAAATAAAAGTGAACTTTTAAGCAATATTTAAATTCTTTCTACTTACGGCATTTAAACTATTTTTATAGAGCCAATTCTTTCATAAAATTGTTCAGAATTATCTATTATAATTTCTGTTTGAGAAGTAAAGAATGTGAAATTCAGTGATATTAAGTCCAAGTGTTCCTGGGCTCAATTCCAGTGTGTGTGTGTGTGTGTGTGTGTGTGTGTGTGTGTGTGTGCGCGCGCCTGTACACGTGCACCTTCCACTTCAGACACATTTAAAAGCTGATGTGGTTATCTGTGCTTCTGATTGACTGGCTGTAAATCAAAGGTTCTCATGATCCTCTCTGTGGGTTTGATTAATTTGTTAGAATGGCTCATAGAACTCGGGAAGACCCATTTACTCACTAGATTACAAAGAATATTAAAGAGTATAAGTCAATAGCCAAATGAAAAGATACATAGGGCAAGGTCTGGAACAAAAGAGTGTCTGTCCTGTGGAGCTTAGAGCCTGGCATGGTGGCAAGTAGAAGTATTCTGGTTTTCCAGTGTAGAAGCCCTGATTTCCCCTCCTTTTGGATTTTTGTGAAAGCTTCATTACATAGACATGATTGATTAACTCATTGGCCATTGGTGATTGATTCAACCTCTGTTCCTTCTCCCTTTCCTATAAATCAGCAGGTGGGACTGAGAATTCCAGTCTTCTATTCATAGTTGGTTCCCCTAGAAGCCAACCCCAATTCTTAGGTGCTTTGCATAAGTCTCCATCATTAACATAAGCCCCATTGTGGTAGAAAGGTCTTATAATAAGTAATAAGACACTCATTTCACCTTTATGACTCTAAAAGCATTTTTAGGAGGTGAGGACAAGAAACAAAATATAAAAGATGCTCTCATTACTCTTATCACTCAGGAAATTCCAGAGGTTTGCGGAGCTCTGAGCCAGGAACTGTGGATAAAGACAACATATCTGAGAAGTATATTTTAGTCATTTGAATAACCAAATATACCTATTTCTTATAAATCACAATATCAAATTAGGTAACTTTTTATAGCTGGCAGCAGAAACAGAAGCAGAGTCAGAATCTGATTCAGAATTGTCTTGATGGTGTCGAGGAATGGGAAATTTCCCTCCCCTTCCACCCTTCTTTAGTTTTCATGGCTGAACTAACCATAAAATTAACAGGAGAAAAAAAATTTGATACATGCTCATAGAAGAGTCATAAATGGTGCTCAGAGAAATGATGAACCAGAACAACGTTTTATACTTTTTAGACAAAGAAACTATAAATTTTTGAAGAATTGACAGGACAGAAAAAAAATGTTCATTAGAAAAGAATCTAAGCAAGGTTTGGGTATTCATTAGTGAGAAATTAAATAAATTAAGAAAGAGGTAATAAGGTTTGTTTATATAGGCTCCTCAGCCCTGGATCTCTTAGCTCTAGGGATAAGGCTGTCTCCCTTAGCCTTCCTGGAACAGGGAGGATACCTTTTACAGAAGAGATTTATTTTATGCATTCAAGGAGACAAGGTAGGATCTAGGCACCCTCTGGCACTGGCTGCTTGTCAAGTAATTTTATTTCAAAGTAATCAATACACTATCGTGGGATATTTGGAGGTGACCTGTTTTGGGCCTGGACAATAGAATCCCACACATTACAGAACAAGTATGTGATATTATAAAGTTAAACCCAGAAAGAAAGCAGTGAACTTTAAAACAAATTGCAGATATATTAAAACAGCAAATACCAAAGCAAAAATGTAAGATGACATCCTATTTTAGAATTATGTAATAATGGAATTTGGCAGCATTCTTAAGGGGTAATTATCTAATTTTTTCCTACCTTTAAGCAAGGCTACATCTAGTAGTCCCCAAGTAGAACAAGTTATGCAGTTCTCTAAAAACACTTAGAAAAAGAATATTCTATAGCTTTTCATACTTGTGCCAGTACCATATGATACTGATCACAGAGAATTTTTATTTAATAATCACCTAGTTTCATCATCTTTATTTTATAGCTTAGAAAAAAGAGGCCCAGAAACGTGATTTACTCGAAGTCGCATAGTAATATTGTGGCAGAACCAGAACTAAAACCTGTCCTTCTGATTTCCAGTTCCCTGCTCCAACTGTATAAAGAGAGATTGTGACTAGCAGGACCTTCCTCATTTCACTCTCTCTGTCTCTTGATAAATATTCAATATGAGTTCTGACTCCCTAGCCAAGGCCTTATCTTTTAGTTCATGGACTAAAGCAGTTTTAGTAATGGCCCTATATCTGAGATTGCTATCCTTTCCCAGTTGTGGTAGGCAGAATTTTAAGATGGCCTGCCAAATTTCTGCCCCTGGTGTATATGTTTTGTGTCAGCCCTCCCCAACTGTGTAGGTGGGATCTGTGCATAAGGAGATCTAGTCATTCTCTTCATAGGTTACTTATGTGAAAAATATATAATGGTTGTCCCTTTGGTTAGATAGTGATAGGAAATGGATATATCAACATTACATGATTATGGTTAGTGAGAAAATGGGATGCTCCCTGAATGTAGCTCCCTTAATTTCTCTTATTTCCACCTCTAAAATGTTGCATGGTATTCCGTCCTTTTCTTCCCTCTCATGGTCGCAGATGAAAGGTACCTCTTTCTCTCAAGGTTATCAAAAGTGTTTCTCTCATATTTTCAATTTTTCTCTCTTCTCTTAGTGCTTCCCCACAACTTCCAAAAATGTGGGGTATCCTACCCGACAGAACCTTTCCATGACTCCAATGCTTTTGAATTTTGGTGCTTTTTCTTCCATCCTCTGTGTCAGACCTGTTTGCTCCAGATCTACCCTCCTGTTCCTAAAGAACACTAAGCTCAGCTGGGTCCAGATCCAGAATCAATAATCCCCAGCAGGTCTCAGATCCTAGCCCACCGAAATCAAATAAGAAAGTCACAATAGGGCACCGTCGACATTGGTTCCAAGCTGGCCCTTGACCCAGCATTTCCTCTACTTGCTTTATTTCCTTAACCTCTGGCTGCTTAGATCTTTTATAGTCCGGCTACGTGATAGAGTCATTCTGTGAGCTTTCAATTCTCTTTCTTCTCTAATCAGCAGGTTGTCATATCCCTCTGGCATGCTAACTTAGGCCTTTTTTCCTTTCCTTTTTTTCAACTTAGAAAGAATGATGTAATGAATCCCAACATGTACATCACCCAGCTTCAACAATTATCAGCATAAGCCCAGTATTGGATTATTGTTTTGCGTGTGACAAAAAACACATATTAGATTTACCATCTTAACCCTTTTTAAGTGTAAACTTCAATTCTGTTAAGTATATTCCACATTGTCATGCAACAGATCTCTGGAAATTTTTCATCTTTTAATATTGAAATCCTATACCCACTAAACATTAACCATTTTGGATTATTTTTAAAGCAGACCTTATGTGATTTAATTCATAAATAGCTCAGTATGTATCTTCAGGGAATAAAGGCCTCTCTCTCTCTCTCTGGTATAACCACAAAATCCTTATCACACCTAAATCAAGGTTTCAACAGGATGACACATTCAAAATAAGATAACTTTAGAAGGGTTTATTTAAAGGTTGTGAGTATAGGGGAACCACAAGGTAACCTAGGCTAAGTGGCTAAGGTGGTACTACCTCCAGGCCCATTAGGGAAAAAGTAGTTACCAGAACCTGGAAGGAGAGTCAGGAGAATTGGCTGCTCTGTGAGAAGCAATGTCCTCTGGTCAAGAAACACAGCAGGCAAGAGGTGACATTGCAGGGAGGGAAGCAGGAGAATAATACCCTGACATTACTTTCCTCCTTCCTGACATTACTTTCCTCCCTCCTTCAATTCTCTTGCCAGTATTAAATGGTCAAGTCCATTTAATAGCTAAAGGGCATGGGAGCCCTGCTGTTACAGTTCATATAGGTCAGCCTTCTGGAGCAGAAAGTAAGGTGGGGAATGTATAGGTCAGCCTTCTGGAGCAGAAAGCAAGGAGGAATAAATGGAAGATATCCAGAAAATAATAACTCTTAATACCAAGTGACTTGAATTTGCTGTCTCAAAAATGCCTTTTATTTTACAGTTGGTTTGTTTTCTTTAGACCCCCCCCCCAAATTCCATACATTATATTTGGTTTGATATGTATAATGGTTAATTTTATGTGTCAATTTGACTGAGCCACAGAGAGCCCAGATATTTGATCAAATATAATTTTGGGTGTTCCAGCGAGGATGTTTTGGATGAGTTTAATATTTAAATTAATAGACTGAGTAAAGCAGATTACCCTCCCTAATATGGCTAGACCTCATTCAATCAGTGAGAGGTATGAATAAAACAAAAAGGCTGACTTTCCCCTGACGAGAGAATTCTTCCTGTCTAATGGGCTTCAAGCTGAGACATCAGTTTTTTTCCTACCTTTAGACAATTCAAAGTGAAATATTGGCTCTTCTTGAATCTTGAGACTGCTGGCCTTCATTCTCCTCTTCATACCATGAGAGTAGATCTACATTCTCAGCTCTCTTGGCTATCCAGCTTGCCAACTGCAGCTTTTGGGACTTAGCCTCCATATTTCCTTGAGCCAATTCTTTGTACTAAATCTATTGTATTGATTCTGTTTCTCTGGAGAATCCTGACTAATATAGTATGTCTTAAGTCCATTTTATTCTCTTTTTTAATGATAGCTCTATTGAGAGATGATAAAATAAGTTTATATTTAGTCTTTGTCCCTGATTCTTGACAAAGATCTTCTAAAAGTCTTAGAATTTCCTGAGTGATAGAGGTAATAGGAGCATCTTTTGTTATTTGTAAAAACTTTTCAACCATGTCTGAGTTTATGCAAATGAGATGACTCTTGGTGGGTCCCTAGGTAGTTTCAGGATGGGGGCTGGTTCTCAGAGAAAACAACAACGTGATTAGAAGTTTGGAACTTTCAGCCCCACCTACAGACCTCTGTTGAGAGGAGGGGCTGGAGATTGAGATCAATCACCAACGGCCAATGATTTAGTCAATCATTTTTATATAATGGAACCTCCATAAAACTCCCTAGATCAGGGGTTCCCAACGCCTGGGCTGCAGACTGGTACCGGTCCATGGCCTGTTAGGAACTGGGCCACGCAGCAGGAGGTGAGCAGCAGGTAGGCAAGTGAAGTTTCATTTGTATTTGCAGCCACCCCCCAGCACTAGCATCACTGCCTCAGCTCCACTTCAGATCATCAGGCATTAGATTCTTATAGGATCACTGGTCCCTGGTGTCAGAAAATGTTGGGGACTGCTGCCCTAGATGATGGGGTTTGGAAAGCATCCAAGTTGGTGGACATATGCATGTGTTGGAAGATTGGTGCACCACAACTCCATGGGAAAGAAACTCTTGTGCTAGGACTCTGTTGCACTTCACCTAAGTACCTTTTCATTTTGCTGTTCATTCTCATCCTTTATAATGAACTAGCGATAGTAAGTAAAGTGTCTTCCTGAGTTCTGTGAGCCACTCTAACAAATTACTGAATCTGAGGAGGGGGTCATAGGAACCCACTGAATTTATAGCTGGTTGGTCAGAAGTACAGGCAGCAACCTATGACTTGCAACTGGAGTCTGAGGTGGGGGCAGTTTTGTGCGATTGAACCCTTAACTTGTGGGGTCTGTGCTAACTACAAGTAGTTAGTGTCAGAAGTGAATTTAATTATAGGTCACCCAGTTGGTGTCCAGAAAGTTGGAGCATTAGTTGGTATGGGGAAAAAACTCTATGCATTTGGTGTCAGAGTGTTGTGAATAAAAACAGTTCATGATGATTCACAAACCATATAACTCACCCATTTAAAGCATATAATTCACAGCTTTTAGTATATTTACAGTTGTGCAACCATCACAATTAATTTTAGAATGTTTTCATCACCTCCTATACCCATTAGCAGTCATTTCCCATTCTCCCTCTCAGTCCCTGAAAACCACTCATCTACTTCCTGTTTCTGTGGATGTCTATACTGGGCATTTCATATAAATGGAATCACATGACTTATGGCCTTTGGTGTCTGGTTCTTTTTGCTTAGCATGTTTTCAAGGTCTACCCATGTTGTAGCATGTATCAGTACTTTCTTTTTATTGTCGAATAATGTTCCATTGTATAGATGTACCATATTTTATCCATTCATCAGTTGATGGGCATTTAGATTTTTCAACTTTTTGGCTATTATGAATAGTGTTGCTATAAACATCCATGTACAAGATTTTGTGTGAACATGTCTTCATTTCTCTTAGGTATGCACCTGGGACTGGAATTGTTGGGTTATAGGGTAACTATGTCTAAACTTTTGAGGACCTGCCAGACTCTTTTCCATACTGGCTGTACCACTTTACATTCTCACCAGCAGTATACAAGGGTTCCAATTTCTCTACCTCATCACTTATTAATACGTCATTTTAATTCTAGTCTTCCTAGTGGGTGTGACGTGATATCTCACTGTGGTTTTGATTTGCATTTCCCCCATGGCTAATAATATTGAATATCTTTTCATATGTGTATTGGTCATTTGCACATCTTTGCAGAAATGTCTACTTAAATTGTTTGCCCATTTAAAAATTGGATTATCTTTTTACTATTGACTTATAAAAGTGGTTTATATATTCTAGATACAAGTTTCTATTCAGATAAATGATTTGTAAAATTTTCCTCCTGTTCTTATTCTTCAGTTTATATTTTTACTTTTTTGATGGTGGTGTCTTCTGAAACACACAAGTTTTTAATTTTGATAATGGGCAACTTACTTTTTATTGCTTGTGCTTTTATTCTAATTTTAACCTTAAAAAAATTCCTTCCCATTTACTTTGTTGAAGGAGCCAGGTCATATATTTTGCAGAATTTCCTGTATTCTCAATTTTGTTAATTATAGAGTGTTAACGTATTTCTTCATCCTTTGTATTTTCTATAAACTGATAATTAGATCTAGAGGCTTGATCAAATTTAGTTCAAATTTCTAGCAGGAATATTTCATAGGTGGTACTATATATAACCTAAACATCTCTTCGCATCACAAGAGAAACATAGTAACTAGTTGACTTATTTCTGATGCTAAGATCGATCCGTGGGTTCCATTCTCATTAGTCTGAAACAATCACATAAAATTCCCAACAGGATCTTATTAATGATTTTATCAACTATAATCTTTGGATATGTGCTGTCCAATAGAACTGTCTATGATGGTGGAAATGTTCTATCTGTACACTGCCCAATATGGTAGCCTATATTCACATGTGGTTATAGAACTGAAAAATAAATTTTAAACTGTATTTAATTTAAATTTATATGGTCACATGTGGTATTACTGAATTGAACAGTACAGGTCTAGATTATTTCACCAAAGGCTGCAGCATTTCTGCATTTGTTAGCTAGAATTCTTGTAAAAGAATTTTCCCTCACCAAATATGGCTACCATGAACTACAACTCATTCAGAAAAAACATATTACGGGTCTGTTTTTTAAGTGGGCTCTGAGCCTGCATTACAGGATAGGCTATTTTGATTGGAGCAGCCCGGCCTTTTGGAAAGTAGCCCAGCCTTTACAGAGCTGGGAAGGCTCAGCTCTGTAAAGCAGCAGAACCATGAGGGGATAAATACACTTTATTCTGGTAGAACTGCAATTGTGGTCTCTGAATCACTTTTGCGGGGGTTGGGGAGTGGGTCTGTAATAGATTCTATTGGTGTTCCATATTTCTTCCTCACAGCTCATCTCTGATTTTAGCTACAGCTATGGTGGACTTATGTACATGATGGCTTTCTACCTTAAGTAACTACTATGTCTCTCAGCTTTTTGCAGCATGGAGTATTAGGATAGTTAATGTCCCCAGGGTTGGCCTACAACCAAGGAGTTTAGAAATTATTAGCTAAATATTCTACCTCAGAGAGACAATTCTGAGGTGCATACTCCAGAGGGTTGCAGGCAGGATTGAGCCTCGTTGCCCATAGTGATAATGCCTCAATGATGCACTCTTTACTGACTTACTCTCCTCTGTTCTATTCTCTCTACTCTCTCATTCTAGCTTCATAAGATCTACCTGCTTCCAAGTCCTTGTCTCAAGCTCTGCTTTTGGGGAAACATAAAAAAGGCAAGATCTTATTTTAGTCCATGGTATTTATTCACTCAAAAACATTTACTAAGTGATGATAATGCATCAGGCAGTGTATTAGATGCTGGAAATACAATGGTGAACAAGAGATTAAGTCTAAGGGTTTACCCAGATTAATAGGCAATAACTGAATAGTATAGTAAGCAATATAACAGAATAAACACAGGTGCTATTAGTTGTGAAGTGTGGGCAGGTTTAGGATCCCTGAGTTGTCCTTTGCAAAAAAAAATCACATTTCCTAGGTATTAAGAAAGTGAATGATAGAGGACAAGGCAGACAAAAGCATCTCTAGCTTGGACTTTGTGCCCAACTCCAAGATTTCAGCTTGAGATTGAGGTAAGCCCAACTGCCATGCCTCAGTCCTCCTTTCCTCTGGGCCACACTCATTTGGCTTTCCTAGAGTCTTCTAGTGGAGCGAGCCCCATGTCAATCTTATTGCATGAATCCAGTGGTGCTCTATAAAAGCCCAAGCTTGATAAAAGGAACCACTCACTAACCCTGAAATAATCCACAAAGAGAACCCATTCTGCTTCCAAAGCCAGAATTGTATCCATCAGGACACAAAAACTTTGTCCCTTTGTACTGTGGCCTTAGAATCTTGACTTTGCCACAACCACTACCCTCCTTAGTGCTATATTAAAGTGGGAAAGTTGAACTCGATAAAGGTTAGAATGTGAAACAAATATGACTCCCTCTTGTTTTTCCCCTAAGTCTTCTGCTTGATGGACTTTAGAATGCTGTGTACATCTAATGATAAAACTATCCTGAGGCTTTTTTACCTAAAACTCACAGTTTCGAGGCTACTCTGCTAAATTGGTCCTGGCCCTTAGTAAGTAGTTTCTTTGCCAGTATCTTCCCATCGGTGGGAGACCTGGGTCCTGAATCCCAGTCAATGGCTGGGCCATTGATGCTCTAGAGTTTCAACCAGTCTTTCCACCAAGTTTTAACAAGGTTAAACATCGAGTTAAACTCCATCTAATTTTCACCATCTTATATCAAATGAACATCCCGGTGGTAACCTAGTCCTCAACTGATGCTGAGAATTGCTGCTATCTAGAACTTAAATGTAGTGTTCTGAATTCTTCCTGTTAGTACTTAACATACTTTTTACTTGCTTACCTTTTCAACCAGACTCTAAACTATTGGAAGCCACAAATAGTATTTATTATTCTTATACCACCAGGGCACAGTAGTATTGGTTGACTAAATGAAGGCCTGTATCAGGTAAAATTTTTTCAGTTGTTAATGACAGAAAACCCAACTCAAATTAGCTTAAGCAAAATCCACAAACCATGAGGCCCACACCAAGACACATCATAATTAAAATGCCAAAGGTTAAATACAAAGAGAATCCTAAAAGCAGTAAGAGAAAAGCAGTTAGTTACCTACAAGGGAGCACCCATAAGACTGGCAGCTGATTTTTCAAAAGCAACTTTATAGTACAGAAGGGCTTGGCGCAAAATATTCAAAGTGATGAAAACCCAGGATCTATCACCAAAAATACTTTATCCAGCAAAGCTATTATTTGGAGTCGAAGGATAGACGAAGAGCTTCCCAGAAAAAATAAGGTAAAGGGATTTATCACCACCAACCCAGGATTACAGGAAATGTTGGAGAGACTTCTTTAAGAAGCAAGAACATGTATCAAAAACATGAATAAAGAATGGTAATAACTATTCCTGTTAACAATACCTCAAATGGAAAAGAATTAAGTGCTCCAATCAAAAGATAAAGTGGTTGAATGGATAAGAAAACAAGACCCCTACATATGCTGCCTACAAGAGACTCACTTAAAAGACACACACAGACTAAAAGGAAGGGGATGGAAAAAGATATTGCCTTGCTGGACCTAGAGGATATTGTGCTGAATGAAATAAGTGAGATAGACAAATATCGCATGATTTCACGTACATGTGTAATCTAAAGAAAATAAACAACAAAAACAGAAATAAATTCATAGATGCAGAGAATATTTTGAAGGCTACTAGATGGGGGGAGGACAACGAAAAAGGGCAAAGGGATTAAGAAGTACAAATGGATAGTTACAAAATAGACATGTGGATATAAAGTGTAGCATAAGGAAAATAGTTAATAATGTAATAAATATGTAATGGGGAAGAGGGGTACTAGATTTAGTGGGGTGATCACTTCGTGAGTTATATAGATCTCTAATCATTATGCTGTACAATTGAAACTAACATATTATTGTATGTCAACTATAATTGAAAAAAAAACTCATTGAATTGTACAATGTAAATATGAGCAACTAATTGTCTATTATATTTTAATAAAGCCAGAAAAAGTTATCCACAAACCAAAAACAAATTCTCAGCACATTAGTTCATGTAATTGCAAAGTCCAAGGCTCAGGTAGTTATAAGTTCATCTCCTTTTAACATTAACAACGTCCTCATTTTCATTTTTTGCTCTTCTCTCTGTTTGGCTTCTCTCAGGCAGACCTTTTTTGAATCGAGGAGCCCCCCACTTCCTGGTATCACAAATGTAATTTTTAGTTCTGATTGGGCCCAATGGTCTTGGCTTGATTCACATGTCTAGCTCTAGTCACAGAAATCAGGGGAATGTGCTGCTCTACTCACTCAGGCCTAGGCCATACACTCATCCTTGAAACTAGGAGGGAGATGCCAGCTCTAGAGAAGTATGGCAGATTGAGACGTGTGTGTGTGCGCGCACGCACGCAGGGTATATGTGGGAAGCATGGCTACTAGTCAGCCAAAGCAATTCCACTCTCAGTCTCTTTGTTGAGCTCCACATATCTCCCTGAGGTTGGACCCCAGTGGGACATGGATATCTGCCCACACTGGATTTGCCTGTGACTGCCAGCTTCTCCTCAGAGGTGGGGGCCACTATTCTTTCTTGGAGTATTCCCCAGCCTCGGTGTACCCTGCTTACAATTTTGTCCTGCAAGTCCTCTTCCTGCTCTAAGTGTTCCCAGCAAGCTGCACAGTGCATGCAATGTCCTTCCAGACACTTTGGCAACTAGTGAGTCATGTATACAAAGAACTATTCAAAACAGAATGTGGTCAGTTCTCTAATAGAGTAGTTAAAAGATGTTTGGAGAGCAGAGATAAAGGCCTACGACATACGGCTGGAAGCTTGAGAGTAGACAACTGATTCTCGGATTATCAAGCACCCAAGACAAGCTTAAGTGTAGGATGAATAATGAGAATAAAAGTGATGATAATAACAGCAGCTAGTACATATAGTACTTACCATATGCCAGGCCCTGTTCTAAGAACTTTACATAAATTAACTCAATGAATCTTCACTATACTATTTCAAGTAGGTACAATTATTTCCATTTTAGAGTTGAGGTTAAGTAATTTGCCCAAGGTCACACAGTTAAGTGTCAGAATAGGATTGGGTTCCTATCACAGAGGATCTTAAAAGCCAGGATACAGAGTCAGCCTTGACTTAATCTAGTTGAGTAGCTGTTTCATCTTTCCCAATGGAATCAAACTTCCTGAGGGCAGGACTGAGTCTAGTTAACCTTTGTATACACTAGAACACCTAGGTGAGTGCTACACTTAGGTAGAAGCTACATATATATCCTCTTTGAATAGACTATCTTTACTGGAATGAGCAGTATTATATAAAATTCATAAATGAAGTCTTCCATAGTGGTTGGAGCACTAGACAGGAAGTTATGGATCTGACTAATTGAGGCTTTCACCTCTGACTCAGTGTGTGACTCTGGGCACATAATCTAATGGCTGCATGCTACAGATTTTCCAACTGTAAAAGAGAGGAAAACGAGTATCCAATGTACTTCACAAGGACACAGTAAGAAAATAATAATAATGAATATACACTAACATTTTCCAATACTTAAGAGGAAAGGTGCTACGAGAGAACAAGATATTTTCCTTATTTTCACTGTAACTTCAGTAATCAGCAAATGTGCATGAAGAGCCAAATAATCTACACACTATGGGACTACAACATAATAAAACATGATTTCTGCTAGTCCCTGTTTAATAAGAAAGATCGGTTTAAGTGGTAAACACAGAGATTATTTAATAGAATATCAAAATGGTAAAGTACTTTACAGCTCATCTCTTTCAACATAATATAAATGGAAAATGAGATTCAAAAGGGGGCTGTAAAAGACGCAGGGAGAGTATTACTAACGCAGAAACACTTGCCCTCAATTAAAAGGCCTGGGCTCTGCTCTAGGGTTTGAAAGTCAGTTGAAGAGGTTACCATCTGTGTGGCCTGGGTTGGTCGCTTAGCTTCTCTGAACCAAATTCCTTCTCTCTGAAGTGGTGATAACGACTTACTTCAAAGAGCTGTTGTAAATTTTAAGTAATATCACGCGTGTAAAACTTTAATGTAGTGCCCGAATAAGCACAAGTCAACTGTTATTACTGTTACTTCTGTAGGAGAAAGGTACTTTCTGGCTTTATCTTTAAAAAACAAAAACACTCCTTCTCTAGTCAGATCCCATTCACATGGTGGAAAAAGAACAGAAAGTGCTTTCAACTGCTCGGAGATGGGCGCTGCAGAAACACGAACCAAGCCATCCTGAGCGGCAAAGCCCATCTTCCATTTTCTTCCCTCCCTTTTCGGGAAACCCCCCCCGCCGCGTAGGGTTATCTTATTTTCCATTCCAGCTTCCCTCTCAGGCTTCCGCGACCTGTCGGTCGTGCGGGCCTCGCGACAGCAAGGCGGCCGGGGCTGTCGTCTCGGTCCCTCCACACCCCATTCCTCCCCTCGGCTCCCGCCCGCCGTAACGGCGTCCCGGAGCCGGTGCTTCTGCGGGGACTGACGCGCTGGGGGAGGAGCGGTTTCTTGCTGCGCGCCTCTCAGGAGCATTACGGCAGGGCTCGTTCCCGGCTCCGGCCGCCAGCCCCTGCCTCCCGAGTCCGGAGCTGGGACTGGCAGAGGCCGCGAGGGAGGGAGCGCGAGCGAGGAGGCACGCTCCCGCCGGCCCGCGCCCAGACCGCTGCGGCCGCCTCCTCAGCAGCCATGGCCGAGCGCCGCGCCTTTGCCCAGAAGATCAGCAGGTAAATCCCGGGCGTGGGGCGCGCCGCCGCAACCAGAGCAAGAGCCGGGGGGTCCTCCCGGGCCCGGCCTAGGAGGCGGGTGGGTGTGGCGACGCGGGCGACGCGATCCCGCGGCCTGGCCCGCGGCGGGCCGGAGGGGCTCGCGGGTGCTGCAGCCGCCGCCGCCGAGGCCTCGCGCCACCCTCCGACCCCGACCCTCAGCCCGCGCCAGCAGCCAAGCCTCGCTGGGGTCCTGGAGATCCCGGACGCCCACCTCCGCCGGTTCCCTGGCAGCGCGGGCCTGCATTTTCACGGCTGCTTATTGAAGGGCGGGTGGGGGAGCTCACTGGCCGGCTGATCTGCGCTTCCTAAATTCTTTGTGTCCCCACCCCCGGCGCCGGGGGAATCGCGGCGCTTCGCCCCCTCCCTCTCCCCGCCCACTCTTGGTTTGCCCCCGGGAGGGTGCGGGGGTCCGCCCTCCTCTCCACCCCAACAAAAGGAGCGGCGCGCGGCGGGCTCCTGGCGGGTGGGAGGCCGCCCCTTCTACACGTCTCTTTCCCTTCCTGAGAAATGACAGGAACCCACTTTGCACCCAGGGGCACAATTCAAAGTGGGCTCGTGCACTCAGAATTTAAAACGTGTGGCCAAAATTAAAAGTTGAGAGCTTGTGCTCTGCACCTTCCGTGTGCAGCTACGGACTGTTTGAAGAATTTCAGGTTGACGCTTGATGTTAATTAATACCATGTGAATTTCAATGTGCGCCGCCTGTGTTTCTCAGCACCAGAGGAAGATGGATGATAGGCAGTGTTCTTTACACACTGGCCCTTTGACTCCTGTTTTAGGAGTCTGGAAGTAATGAAGCGATCAAGGTTAAGGTTTCCCAACCTTTTATCTATATGTGGTGGGTTGGTTGCCACCTTTCTGCCCCTCACAATTAAAATTGAATTACAGCGGAAGAGTCTAATATTTCTTTGTGAAACATACTACTGTACAAGACACTACACTTTTCGGTTTCAATAAGGCCATATTTCTGTGAATTATGATGTCCCAGTAAAAGAAAGAAACATTCAAATGTATCTTTTAACAATTATATATCTGTAGCTCTGGATCTTTTTAGTTTGCTAATATTTTAAAAAGATTTTTGGACCTACCAAACAAGTCCTGTCTTAACTTCCTGAACTTCCATAGTGTTACTCTGTTTTGGCTCGTTTTTAATTGAAAGCCAACATTTCTTTGATTTAAGCTTCCTGCTTAATTTTTTTTTTTTACTTTCGAGCTTTAAAACACATTTTATTTTCTCCTTAAGAGGCAAAGTAATAAGTGATTAAGAGCATGGCTCTAGTGTCAGACTGTGACGTGAATTCAGATCCTTATTGTTAGTTTCTAACTTGATACCTTGGCCAAATTGTTTAAGCTCTCTTAAGTTTTAGTTTCTTCATCTGGAAAATGAGTATAATAATAGTACCTCACTCATAAACTTGTTGTGAACATTAAATGGCATAATTTTTGTAAAGTGTTCAGCATAGTTCATGACCTATACTAGCTATCCGAGGGAGTCATTATACTTAATAGGAAATTATTATTATTTTTTTTGTAAAACAACTGGATCTTGTTTCTGAAGGCAGTGCTTTTTAAAATTTTTTTTTTAAAGATACATTACTTGACACATGTGCTTAGTAGTTATTTCCCTTTAATGGAACCAAAAGTTCACTTCTGAGAACATTGTGCTGACCAAGAAAGTACACATTAGGGAGTTAGATACAAAATACATACAATGTCTGCTCTCTATTCATGGAGTTTGTCCTCAGATGGGACAAGACAAAACACACATATACACACAAAGATAGTTTTGCAAAACAACACAAAATTCAAACTAATATAGCCTTGTAGAGATGCATTTATTGGACAGATACTTAGGTGGTAGATATCGCACTGATTGGTGATTGATACGAAAGATGAGGAAGACTGAGGTGAGTCTGGGATGACATCTAGGTTTCTGACTTGGGCAACCAGGTGGATGATGGAGGCAATCATTGAGGTAAGGGAGTATAGGAGAAATAAGGGGTTTGAGGGTGGGAAATGAAGTGGAATAGAGATGACGATTCAGTTTTGGACATGTTGATTTTGAGGTGCTCATAGAGATCAAAAAGAAATGTTCATCTGGTTGTTGGTGTGGGTTTAAGTTACAGAAGAGAGACTGGGCTGGAGATCTAGATTTGGGAGTCATCAACAGGTTAATTATAATTGAAGCCAGAGGAGTAGATGAGATAGTCCCCGAGAAATGTGCACACTTAATTTGGAGGGAAGACCAAGGACAGAACTGCTATAGATGATGAATTATTATTTGCTCATTGTGAATGAAAGGTACTTCCTCCTTGTTGCCAAATATGGCTGAATAATACTTCTGAATAAATTCTTGTTCTGTTCTTAGTTTCCTACTAGAGGAAGTATAGAGGAAGTAGAGACAGACTACCTGGATTTGACATCCTAGCACTGAGTAAACTTGGGCAAGTTACATAACTTCTCTTCTGCCTTATTTTCTCTATCTATAAAATAGGGATAGTAGTAGGTGCTACCTAAAAGAGTTGTAAGAATTAAATACATCAATACCTATAAAGTGCTTAGAATGGTGCTTTTTTACATAGTAAGTGCCCAGTGAGTATCAATTACTTTTTACTATTAATATTTTTTGTTATTACAGTATTTATAATGTGGCTCAGGACCTTTTCTTGGAAGCAATAGTCCTTTTCATGATTTTCAAATTTCATATGAAATTTGTTGCTCTGTGAAAAGCCTGTTGCTATTTGAAACCTTATAATTATCAGAAACCTTTACTTTACAAAGAATTATGCTGATTTCTCTTCTGGCTCAGTTATTTCCTAACTCTTTGCATTTAGTGCTTTTATTTTTTGAAGCTGCGATTTGGTGATTTCTCCAAGCTCTTTATTCTGTATCACTGACCGTACTACTTACCTCAGCTCATCCTAGAAAAGCAGCATGTACATTTTGTCCATAAGAGGTGCTGCTGCTTATCTTCTTACTTTTTGAGGACAAGGCATATGCATTGTTAACCTTTATAATCACTCCCAGCATATAATATGTACAATTTATGGAATGTTGACTGTGAATTAATGATCTAGGATTTTGTTTGGATTATTTTGTCCTGTCACTTGATATTCAGCAGTAATGATGAACACTGGTGTATACTTAAAATTCTTTACACTGTACTCTCATCTTTATAACCCAGAGAGGTAGAAGAACATAGTAAAAAAGAATATAGGCTACAGGGCACATTGCACAAGTTGAAATTCTGCCTATACTACATAATAGCTATATAATTCTGGGCAGCTGATTTAACCTCTCTGTCTTGGTTTCCTCTTCAGTAAAATAGGGATAAAAGCCTCTACGGGGTTAATGTGAGGATTAAATGAGTTAATACATGTAAAACATTTAGAACTGTGCCTGAAACATAACCATTCAAAAATAATGTTAGCTGCTGCTATTATTATTCCTATATTATGTACTATTCCCATAATCTAAATGAGGAATTGAGGCCTACAGAGCATGAGGTTATTTGTCTAAATTGGGACTCAAATCCTAGTCTTCTGATTTCAGATCCTATGCTCTTTTTATTTGACTGTATTTTCTTTCTGCAAAATATTTTCTGGAGTAGTTCCACATTTTCTAACTGCCTCTGTTAGCATCTCGAGAGTTACCCTTGCCTTCTTAGTCTTTCGTTAATTTGGTATCATTTTTTCTACCCAAGAAGCAGAATTTAATGAAAGGCTTTCATCAGATCTTTATTTCTGAGGAAAATCTTACATGACTACGGTTTCCTGGATATAGGCTTACTTATATCCTCAATTGTTTTTAGTCTTGAACCTGTTCATAACTCTGACTCCAGTCTTTCAGTTCATTGAATCTACTTTGTTCAATTCATTATCCCACTCCTGATCAAAGTAAATCTTTTCCAGTTAGTACCAACTACTTCAATGCTGCCTGTTTCATCACTGTGGACACATATACTTCTCTGACCTTTTGTTGGATTCACCTCACTAACTCTTAGTGCTGAGTATCTAACCTGTTTCTTGCTCTGGAGTTGCAGAGTTGTGTTAGAAGAAGACTAGACCAGGCCAGAGTTGATCTTTTATTAATTAATGTTTTCTCATTTGAAATGAGGTTTACACCAAATCATTTATTTATTATCTTTGTTTCCTTACCCCATCTTTTACCGAAGAGTTCAAGACCATCTAACATGAATTCTTCATTTATCCTTGGCATACTTCTGTCCCAATATGTCATCTAACCATCTTTCTTGTGAGCCTGAAAGGTGTCTTATTCCTAAAGCTTACCTATTTTATTATACTTTGAATCTCCTACCTTGCCACCTCCCTCAGAACCTTGATCTCAACATTTTCCCTTTCTTTACTAGTATCTTCAATCTATTCCTTTTTATGGATGTTTTCCTTATACCATAAGACTTACTATGCCTTCTCATGATAAAACAAAGAACCATTGAGTCTTCTGGCATTTCTAGATGGCAACCAATCATTCCTTTTTCTTTTCTAGTCATATTTGTCACTTGTATGTGGTAAAGTCACAACTACTTTCTTCCTTTTCTCATAAATCCTTGGGCCGTATGGCTGTGCTTACCATGGTATTTTATATGTGCTTGAGTTATAGAATTCATGAGAATTGAAAACCTTTGACTTTTTTCTTTTCTTCACTGATTTCATGAGTTACTTCTTGTTTGTTTTTAAAAAATTTCTCATGCTTGTTGTCCCCAACTCCCCTTTCCCCTTATTTTATACTGCTTTTCAGAGCTCTCTGATAGCTGGTCCTAGGTCTTTTTATCTTTGGTGCTTAGCATACAGTCTGTGTAAATGGGACACATAGTGTTTGAATGAATGCCACCCTGCCACCTTGGAGCATCTTTCATTACCTCTCTTCTAGATGACAACAGGGTCATAGCTGATCTAATCTCTCCTGATTCAAATGTATTGCAAATGAAATCTCCCTAAAACAGAGCTTTTATCATGGCATTCTTTTGTTCAAGAATATATAGAGGCTTTCTTTGGTGTTAAATCCAAACTCCTGTTTGCATTTTAAAGTCATTTGTCATCTGGTCCCTCTCTTGTTGATTTATTCTCTAGCTTGCATTTTGGACCTGTCAGTCTGTGTTTTCACTGTACCCCAACAAATGTTCTGCTCATTTGCGTCTCTGTAACTCTTCTGTTTTTTCTTTTTGGTATATCCTTCTTTTTCCACATCTTACCGTTTTCTTCAGGCTATTCTAATCCACTATCCTTACTTTTGGCATAACCATTTCCTTGCTTTTTTTTTTTTTAACCACCTATGAATGCATTTTTTAGCAGTATATTTTTTTCTTTTTTTGAATTCACCTGAATATAATGATACTATATGTTCGTATGCTTTTCTGACTTATTTGCTCAAAATTATATCTGTATCTATGAGATTCATTCGTGATGTTATGAGTAGTTGAAGTTCATTCATTTTCATTTTTTTTTGTATTATTTCATTGTGTAAATATACAGTAGATGCACATTTGGGTTTCCACTTTTTGACTATTAGAAACAATGTTCCTATGAACATTCCTATACATGTATCCTGGTACATGTGTGCCTTAGTTTCTCTAGAGTATACCCAGGTGGAGAGTTACTGGGTCTTAGGTATTTTATCGCTCATCACAGCAGTATTATTTATCATCAAGTTTATTAAGTAATGCCAAACTGTTGTCTAAAATAGTTGCAGAAATTTACACTCCCACAACAATATTGCTTTACATAGTTGTATCACTTGGTATTGTCAACTTTTTGCCAGTTTGGTGGATGCATGATGCTTACTTATTATAAGTTTTAATTTGTATTTATTTACTTGATTACTAATGAGATTGAGCTGTTTTGTGTCTTTTGACCACTTGAATAGTCTTTTGTGAATTACCTAGCTACATCTTTTGCTGTTCTACACCCCCCCACCCCCGCCCCTTTGGATTCTTTTTCTTATGGATTTGTGTGAGTACTTTATATACATTCACTGTATTAGTCATTTATTGGTTGTATGTGTTGTAAATATCTTTCCCTATGCTGTTTTGTTTTTAATCCTTTTTATAGAATTTAGTTTTCAAAACTAAATTCTCAGTTTTAATGCAATTTATCAGTCTTTTTTTTTTTTTTTAATGTTCTTTTGGAGTCTTGTATAAGAAATATTTTATTACCCAGAGGTCACTAACATATTCATCTGTATTATCATAAACTTTACAGTTGCCTCCTTTGCATTTAGGCTTATATTCTACCTGGACTTGATATGGGTATGGTGTGAAATTTAAATTTTTTTCAGAATGGATTATCCTTTTTCCATTGATTGCCCTGTCACCTCTCTAGTAAATTATGTGTCCTTATTTGTGGGTCTGGTTCTGGGCTCTCTGTTTTGTTCCATTGGTCTCTTTATACATCTTTTCATCCATTATAAATGATCTTAATTCTAATAAGTCTTGGAATTTGGTAGAATAACTCCCCTCATCTTTTTAAAAAGTGCCATGGCTGCTCTTAGCCCTTTTAAGTTACATGTATATTTTAGAAACCCCCTTAAGTCCTACTAGAATTAGGGATTGCATTGAACCTATATATCAATTTTGGGGAAAAATGACATCCTTATAATATTGTTTCCAATCTATGATCATGATGATTCTTCTCTATTTATTTAGGTCTTCTTTATATCGTACAATGAAATTTTATAATTTTCTCCGTAATGTTCTTACATATCTTTTGTTAGACTTATTCTTAGGTATATAATGATTTTGTATCTAGCCATATACCTTGCTAAACTCTTGTTAATTCTAAAAATGTATCTATCTGTGGATTCATTTGTATTTTTTATCTAGGCAACCATATCATCTAGCAATCATGAATTTTTATTTCTTCCTTTTCAGACCTTATAACTGATTTATTTTTTTGCCTTGCTCTGTAGGTTATTACTTTGCTTTACTGTACAGGTTATTATAATTTCTATTCAACATTTATTACTATTGAGCATCCTCATTTTGTTTATGATCTCAAAGGGAAAGCTTTCTGTGTTTCACTTAATATTAAGCCTGATGGTTACTATAGGTTTTTTGGTCTGGGTTCCTAGAAAACAAGAGACTGAGACACAGATTAAGAGTTGAGGCTTTATCTGGGAAGGAATAATCTCAGGGCTTCGAAAGAGAAAAGGAAAGTGAGGTGGAGAAGGAAGAGAAACAATATAAGGTGTTGTCTTATCTTGTTGGACACTACTTCCCAAAGAGCTGGAGTGAGATTGTTGGCAGATGTGCTTGCTGGGCCACACAGGGTATCTTTTTATGGATGAACAGTTCCTTTGATCGGTAGATGGGAGTCTGAAAGAAGAAGAAATTTATCTTACCTGCTTTTGTCCTGCATCCTCTTTTCCATTAGTCAATTCAGTTTTCTCAGAATTAACTCCCCTTGACTTCTGGGTTGCATCATTTGGACCCCTTTAGCAACCACTCTAGGTGTCTCACTAGTTTTCAGTGGCTTTATACAGAGGAGACTTTGGTTGCAAGCAATAGAAACTCAAATCAGATTAATTTGCACACAAAAAAGTATTGACTCACAAAACTGAGTACATCTGGTTCTGAGATACAGATGATGTCAGCAGGCCTTTTATCTTCATGTCTTGGGTTGATTTTCTACTGAATGGTTACAATGAGAGTAGGCAGCTCGGAGCTCAAATCCTGCCAGTTTAGTTGTGGTAGAAAAGATCCAGCAACTCAATTATTGGTCTGGCTTGAGTCACATGCCCTTCCTTGAACCAATTACTAGGACTCTGGCTGGTCTTGGGTCACATGCCATTTTGTATGGTTTGGAGGATAGATGCGATGGTGTCAGCCTTGCCCAACTCAAAGGAATGAGTTCCTTACCAAAAAGAAAGCGTTTCTAACCAAAAGGAGGGTAAGAGTGGTCACACCAAAACAACTAATGGTCTTAACAATTAAACATTTTAAGTTGTTCAGCATCATTATAATTTAAATACATTGCTGTAGTGTCAGCTATGGTACCTACTAAAATTTAAATATAACTTGTGAAATACAAAAATACAAAGAAAACCAGTGTAGCCTGATACCAGCTTTGGATTTGGTCCCTTAACTTTATTAGCTCTGATCTTCATGTCAGCTCACAGCCCTTCCAAGGAGTAGTACTTTTTTTTTATGCTTTCCCATGCTTCCTTTTGCATCTGCACTCCTGCATCATCATGAGGTCTTTCTGATTTGTCCTGTGACACCAGAAAATGGAACTTCTTCACTTATATCAGCCATTTAATGATTTTCATAAACTTTGCTAAAGATATAGGGATTGTGGTAAGGCATCTCACGGTATAAAACTTAGTGATTTCCACTTAATCTCTCTTCCTTTTCCTGTTATCATCATTCTTACTGACTAATAAGTAATGTCTTCCCCTTATCTTCACAGAGAAGTTCCAACCAAACCCCGGCTCTTAAAAAAAAAACAAAAAGCAACAAAAAAACTTTATTGAGGAATAATTTACAGACCATAAAATTAATTTAAGTGACCATTCAATGATTTTTAGGAAATTTATAGAGTTGTGAAAGCATCACCCACAATCCAGTTTTAGAGCATTTCTATCACCTCTCCCCCCAATCCCTTGTGACAGTTTATAGGCACTCCTTATTCCCACCCCAAGCTCCAGGTAACCATTAATATACTTTCTATCTCTTTCTCTCTAGATTTACCTCTCCTGAACATTTCACATAAATAGAGTCATACAATATGTAGTCTTTTGTGTTTGGCTTCTTTCACTTAGCATGATGTTTTTGTGATTTATCCATGTTGTTGCATATATCAGTACTTTACTCTTTTTTGTGGCTGAATAATATTTCATTTGTGTATATACCACATTTTGTTTAGCCACTAGCTGACAAACATTTAGGTTATTTCTACCTTTTGGCTGTTGTGAATAGTGCTGCTATGAGTAGTCATATACAGCTTTTGTTTGAACACCTGTTTTTAATTCTTGTGAGTATATTCTTAGAAGTGGAGCTGCTGGGTCATCTGGTGGTAATTTTATGTTTAATTTTTTGAGGAACTGCCAGACTGTTCTACAGCAACTATACCATTTTAAATTCCCACCAGCAATGTACAAGGGTTCGAATTTATCCACATTCTTGCTAACATTTGTTAATGTCCTCTTTTTGATTATAGAGAATCTAAATGAGTGTGAAGTTGGCATGTCATTGTGGTTTTAATTTGCATTTCCCTAATGATTTGTGATGTTTTTCTTGTGTTTATTGGCCATTTATATATCTTTGGTGAAATATCTATTCAAACAATTTGCTTATTTTTAAATTGGATTATTTATCTGGTTTTTGAGTTGTAAGAGTTCTTTATATGTTCTGGATACAAGTCTTTTATTAGATGTATGATTTACAAATATTTTTCCCCTGTCTGGTTTGTTTTTTCATTTTCTTAATGATGAATTTTGAAGCACATTTTTAATTTTGATGAAGCCCAATTTATCAATTTTTTTTTTCTTTTACGGATCATGTTTTTAGTGTATCTAAGACTGCTTATCATGGTTGAGAAGATTTCCTTCTCTGTTTTCTTCTATAAGCTTTTATAGTTTTAGCTCTTATGTTTAGATTTCTGATCCATTTTGCATTAATTTTTGTGTATGGTGTGAAATGAGGGACTAAATTTATTTTTTGCATAAGAATGTTTAGTTGTATACTCTGAAAAGACTGTCTTTGTCTCACTGATTTGCCTTGGTACGTTTGTCAAAAATCAGTTAACCATAAATGTAGGAGTTTATTTCTTGACACTCTGTTTCATTGATCTGTATGTCTGTCCTTAACACTCTAGTACCACATTGTTCTGATTACTGTTATTCTATAGTAAAATATGAAACCTGAAGTGTAAGTCTTCAACTTTTAATTTTTTTTTCAAAATTATTTTGACTATTTTGTCTGGATTTTTTGCATTTCCATAAACATTTTAGGATCAATATCAATATAAATTTTGCCAATTTCTGTAAAAATCATTTTGGGATTTTGATAGGAATTATGTTGAATCTGTAGTTTGGGGAGAATTGCCATCTGAAAAATCTGCGAACACAGACTGTCTCCTTATTTATTTAGATCTTATTTGATTTCTTTCAGCAGAATTAAAATTTCCAGTGTGTAAGTCTTGTACTTGTTTTGTTAAATTTATTTCTAAGTATTTTATAGTTTTTGATATTATCATGAATGGGTAATCAAATCATTGCTAGTAAATAGAAATGCAATTGATTTTTGAATGTTGAACATGTGTTCTCTGAATATATTCTTGCTGAATTCATTTGTTAGTTCTAGTAGTCTTTTTTAGGGGTTTTTACTCATAGACAAGATCCTGTATGCAGAAAATCCTAGGGGTTCCTTAAGATTTTCTGCATACAGGATCTTGTCTATGAGTAAAGATAGTTTTATTTCTTCCTTTCCAATCTGAATGCTTTTAATTTCTTTTCTTACTTTCCTTCCTTCCTTTTCCTATTGTACTGGCTAGAACCTTCAGTACAGTGTTGGATAGAAGTGGTCAGAGCAGACATCCTTGTTTTCTTCCCATTTTAAGGAGGACTTTCAGCATTAAGTATGCTGTTGCTTGTAGACAGATACTGTAGGAAAGGGAAGAAGGGGACAAAGTTTTGAGAAGTATTTGAGTTAGAACGAACAGGATTTAACAATTAACTGTATTCACTTTATACCAGGACATAATTTGTATGTTTGTAAGAAGATTCTGGCTTTATTTTTATGAAATAGAGTTGAATTGAAGGTAAATTTATTTCTTTTTATAAGGATTAACTTTTTACTTTATAGGTTCTTCTTAGTTTTCTTTGTAGTTGCCAATTTCAGATGTGTTAATTTTTTTAAATGCTAATTTTTAAAATTCTTTTTTCTCTATAGTTATAATTTAATATGTTCCATGAATTAGAAAGCAATATTATCACCATGTTTTAGTTGAAGAAATTGAGGTATAGTGAAATGCTGTAGATCAGAGTGATGAAAACATCTAAGTCTCTTTAAAACAGCGATTTCTAAATCTTTAACTTAAATGTTATCCCAAAATAGTGTCACATGGGATACATGAGTCATCTGATAGTTTCTTTCTATCCTCCCCCCCAAAAGAGCTATGTCTTAAATGTTAAGGACTATTTCTGTTCTTTGGTTTCACAAATCAACCTGTTTATGTTTGTATCTTCTTGGGCCTTTAGTGTTTAGTGGTCCACTCTGGACTTAAATTCCTAAAGAATTAAAGAATTTAACACAGTAGAATTTACCAGTGACACAAAGGCAGTGACTCAGATGGGAGTTTCATTTAGCCATCTGTGAAAGGAAGGAAATAGATCATAACAGTGGCGGTAGTCATTATAGTGTTCCTATTAATATGTTAGTATATACACTAGACATTTTCACTGGGTATATTTAACTGACCTCATAGGCTGGGTTTTGAAGAATAGAGAAATCATTAATATGAACTATAGCTAGAATCATTTACCTTTGGAAACTGGCTTTCATGGAAAGAGGCCTTAGGAGCTTTATAGGTCTGAATTCAAACCCTGACTCTGTCTTTCATAAGCTTAGGAAAATTATTTCTGAAGTTTATTTAAAAGTATCTATTTTTCTGATTATAAAATAATAGAGGTGCTATAGAAAATTTAGAAATAAAAAAGAGAAAATAAAAATCACTCATTTTTTTTTTTCCTATTTTAGTTCAGTATTCATGCATTGGCATGAGAAAAGGAAGAGAAAGGAAGAGGAATCTAATTTTTATTGGCATTTGAGTGCTACATTTCCAAGGAATTTTGATGTAGTTTCTTCATAATTTTTGATTTAGACAAAAATCTGCCTTCTTGGAGCTTACATTCCAATAGTGATCTTTGCAAAAACTAGAAATGGTCTTAATGTCTACCAACAGAGATTGGCTTAATATATTCCAGTTGATCTATGTCGTGGACTCTAAAGCCGATAAAAAGAAAGAGAGCAATGGTTAAGAGTGGAGGCTCTTAAGTTCATATTTTGGTATTATTCCTTATTATTGGTTATATGACTTTAACCCCTTGAAACTTCAATATCCTCATATAGTGCCTACTTCATAGGGTTTTTCTGAAGATTAAATGAAAGAGATGTAACAAATGTAACATTTTGCAAAATGTCTGGCACATTTTAAGTACTGATAAATATTGCTAGAGAAATTTTTATTTTTATGTACTGATATGGAAAGATTTCTAAGATATATTGTTAAGTATATAATGTCATGTATCAAGAAAATGTTATTGTGTGATGTCATGTGTGGACAGTAAAAAATAAGGATTTCTTACATATATGCTGCTGTATACACACCTCTTTTCTTGAAGAATACCTAAGAAAATATGAAGTGGTTACATTTGGGGAATAGGACTAGGGATTGGAGGTGTTAGAGTGATGTCTTTTGTTTTTACCTTTTTGTGAAGTTTGAATTTTTTAATGCATGCACATATTTCTTTTGTTTATTTTTTATAGATATCTTCTTTTATCAAGTTATTTTCTTTGTCTTTTCTCCATATTAAAAAAATCTATTTGCTTCTCATAGTAACTTCATCCATATAATCACAGAGCTTGAAAATAGTTCTGGAGCCAGCCCTTTGCAGATATGTTAAAAACATATTAGAGACTACTTCGAGATAAGTAAACATGTTATATATCTTGTTTAAAAATTGTTTTAAAAAAGTTCCAGTAGTAGATTTTTACCTTAGCAGTTAACACATGGGATAGTGATGATGTCAGCTAGGCATTAAGAGAAAAGGTTATACATTTAGAAATCCTCTGTGGATTCAAAGTTTACCCCCCAGCAAACATTTACTTCTTTGACAGTAATAGATTAAAAAAAGGCATACTTTATAGTCCTTTTCTAATCCGTTAGAAACCAACCATACTTGTAGATTAGTTTAATCTACAAAGCATTTGGAAAGTTCATGTACTAGGTAGTCTTTAAATTCATTCCTATTACCTACCTTTTTTCTCTCCACTCTTATACCTTCCTCTCCCTCTCTCTTCTTCCCTCCTTCCCTCTTTCCCTCCTTCCCTTTTGGAAGTTCACATCAGTTGTTTCATTGTAGCATTCTTATTACCTTTTTTGGGGGGAGGAACTATGAGTATCTCTTTATTCTCATTTTGCCACTTCAGTTTTGTAAACATTTTGAAAGCACCCGGTATGTGGTGGGCACTCTGCTAGAGGGTGCCAAGGTAATAAGATGAAGACCAGTCTTTTAATTGCTTAGTTCCTTGCAAGGACATAGGTAAATAGATTTTATAACAATTTGATAAATGGTTAAGCTATTGTTCAGTTATCACAATGAGATAGTTCTTGATAGAAAAGGGCCACCAGGCAGAGTTAAAGAATATACATTTTCTTTAATGGCAGAAATTAACCTGCTTTGAGATATTTATACAGAATAAGAGGCAGTATAGCACACTCTAGTCAGAAGTGCAGTTTCCTGTCCACCCTAATTCTTCAAGGAAGTTGCAAAGGAGAGCCTATGAAGAGTGAGAGTTTGCCAGGCCTGAGAAGCCAAATTCTTGATACATACTGTATATTTTTTCCACTAAATTTTATATTCGAGGGTTGCATCACTACTATTCCAGAAAAGCCGACTTTATAATTTATATGCTTCTTTTAAAGAGAATGTTTATAAACCGGGCTTTCCTACTGTTGAAATTGAACTTTACATCAACAAGGCCAGGTTCTTATTCCACCGTAGAAAGCAGTCAGGCTAGTCTGCAGCCTGTCTGAACTAGCCTCGCAGAAGAAACTCCATTTCTTTGAATGTATATGGATAAACACAGAGTGCTTTGAAATCACAGAGTAGTGTCTAACCTGAGTGAAACAGAACAGAAATAATCAGGCAGGGCTTTATGCAGTCTGTGTTATCCTTTTTTTTTTTTCTGTAATGAAAAATTTTTTTATTTTTATTTTATTTTTTTAATATATTTTTAAATTTTAATTAGTTTCAAGTATACAGTACATTGGTTAGACATCTATATAGTTTGTAAAATGATTCCCCCAACTGCACCCTCTCTCCTAGCCTATGTATTAATGCTAATTGCATTCCCTGTGCTGTGCTCCCCACCCCCGTGACCATCCATCAGCTACTAATTTGTACTTCTTTAATCCTTCATCCCTTTCTCCCAGCCCCTCAAACCCTCCTCCCCTCTGTCTGTCACCAAATTGTCCACTATATTTGTGAGTCTGTTTTTGATTGGTTTGTTCCTTTTATTCCTTAAATTCCTCATATAAGTGAAATCATATAGTGTTTATCTTTCTCTATCTGACTTAAACATCTTCTAGGTTCATCAAAACAATATCTTTTTCCATCTCCTTCCTTTTCATATGTAGGGATCTAGTTTTCTTATTTTTTCAGCCACTCTGTCTTTTGGTTGGAGCACTTAATTCTTTTCCATTTGAGGTACCTATTGATAGGAATGTAGTTGTTACCATTCTTTATTCCTGTTTTTGATACTTTGTTTTTCCTCTTAAAGAAGTCCCTCCAATATTTCCTATAATTCTGGCTTGGTGGTGATAAATTCCTTTAGCTTATTTTTGTCTGGGAAGCCCTTTGTCCATCAGCTCTAAATCATGGCTTTGCTGGATAAATTACTCTTGGTTGTATGTCCTGGGTCTTCATCCTGTTGAATATTTTTTGCCAAGCCCTTCTGTTCTGCATAGTTTCTTTTGAGAAGTCAGCTGCCAGTAGTATAGGTGTTCCCTTATATGTAATTATTTTTTTTCTCTTGCTGCTTTTAATATTCTTTCTTTGTATTTAACCTTTGGCATTTTAATTATGATGCATCTTGCTGTGGGCCTCTTTGGATCCCTGATTTTTGGAATTCTCTGAGCTTCCTTGGGTTTTATGTCCATTTCCTTCACCAGGTTAGGGAAGTTTTCCATCATTATTTTTTCAAACAGCTGTTCAACATCTTGATTTTCTTCACTTACACCCATCAGAAGAATCTTTGGACCCTTAATAGTATCCCATATCCTCCTTAAATTATTTTTATAGTCATGGCATCTTTTTTCTTGCCATTCTGATTGAGTGTACTGATTGGCCGTCCTGTCCTCTAGATAGGGCATGTGATCTTTATTTACTTTGTTTATTCCATTTAATATACTTCTCATCTCAGATAATGTGTTCTTCATTTTAGACTGGTTCCCTTTTATAATTTCTACTTCCATTTTTATGTTTTTTATGTCTTTGTTGAAGTTCTCACTGAATTTATCTGCACTTACCAAAAGTTCATTGAGCATCTTATAACCAGTGTTTTGAACTCTGTACCTGTTAGATTACTTGACTCCATTATATCTGGATCTCTGTTCTTTTCTGTCATATGGTTTCTGCTTCTTTGTCTTCCCATTTTGGCTGCCTTTCCGTTTCTGTTTCTTTGTACGAAGCAAAGCTCTTAAGTCTCCCGGTCTTATTAGTGTGGATTTATGAAGTAGGTGTCCAGTGGCACAGTCCTGAGAGGGGTTCAGCTGCAGGTCAAATTTAGCCCAAGCCTCTAAACCTTTGGGGCCACCTGTTAAGATTCAGCAAGAAATCCACAGATACTGTGCTTATAGTTGCCTGAAAAGGCCACACAAGAAACTGAGGTTAGCTGCCTCCAACAGTGTGAGTCTCAGGAAAGAGCATCTGACTCGCTGAGGATGCACCTGGATGTGGCTTGGGTGGGGCCACGAGTTGAGAGAGGCGGGGTTTCAGGGAATCCTCTGGGCCAAGTGACCTCTGTCATCCAGTTTGATGACATCACAACTATGGCAGCCCTGTGTCCAGTGCACTGGTACGGGGGAGGGCTCAACAGGGAACAATGGATACTGCGGGCACTTCTGTACCAAACAAGTCTCACCTTGGCCCTCACTCCGAAAATGTCTCCCTGTAAGTCCCTGGTACCCCCTGCGCGCAGCTGAATTGGCACTGGTTCTCAGAGTGAGCAGGTCCGTCACCGTTAAAATCTGCTTGCAGATGTGGCCCCTTTAAGAGGCGTCTGTATGATCAAAACACTTAACAAAATCAGTATAGAAGGAAAGAACCTTGACATAATACAGGCCAAATATGACAAGCCCTCAGCCAACATTATACTTAATGGTGAAAAACTAAAAACCTTCCTTCTATGATCAGGAACAAGGCAAGGCTGTCCACTATCGCCACTGTCATTCAATATAACATTAAAGATCCAGGCAAGAGAAAGATATAAAAGGCATCCAGATAGGAAGCGAAGAAGTCAAACTGTCACTATTTGCAGGTAACATGATTCTCTCTATAGAAAACCCTAAGAACTCCACAAGAACACTACTAGAAACAATAAGCAAATACAGTAAAGTCTCTGGATACAAAATCAACGTTCAAAAATCCATAGCATTCTTATACTCAAATAACAAAGTGTCAGAAAAAGAAATTGAAAAAATAATTCCTTTTGCAATTGCAACAAAAAAAATAAAATACCTAAGAATAAATCTAACGAAACATATGAAGGACCTATGTGATGAAAACTATAAGACTCTATTAAAAGAAATCGAAGAAGATACAAGGAAATGGAAAGATATTCTGTGTTCTTGAGTTGAAAGAATCAACATAGTTAAAATGACTTTATTACCTAAAGCATTATACAGATTTAATGCAATCCCCATCAAAATCTCATCAGCATTTTTTAAAGAAATGGAACAAAAAAAAATCATCAGATTTGTATGGAATCACAAAAGACCCCGAATTTTCAAAGCCATCCTGAGAAAAAAGAATGAGACTGGAGGCATCATTCTGCTCAACTTCAAGTTATACTACGAAGTGACAGTAATCAAAACAGCATGGTATTGGCAGAAAAATAGACACACGGACCAGTGGAACAGAATCAAGAGTCCAGAAATAAATCCATATTTATATGGGCAAATAATGTTTGACAAAAATGCCAAAAATATACAGTGGAGAAAGGGAAGCCTCTTTAATAGTGGTTCTGGCAAAATTGGAAAGCCACCTGCAAAAGAATGAAACTAGACTGTTATCTATCACCATACACCAAAATTAACTCAAAATGGATTAAGTACCTGAATATTCTTAATCCATTTTATTGTTTCAATAAAATGCATAGAAGAAAACATAGGAACTAAACTCACAGACCTTGGGCTTAAAGAGGATTTCATGAATTTGACCTCAAAGGCAAAGGAAGTAAAAGCAAAAATAAATGAATGGGACTACATCAAACTAAAAAGCTTCTGCTCAGCAAAAGAAACTGTCAACAAGGTAAAGAGACAACCATCCAAATGGGAAAATATATTTGCAAGCAACATCTCTGATAAGGGCCTAATATCCAAAATACACAAAGAACTCATACGACTCAATAACAACAAAAAACCCAAATGATCCAATCAAAAAATGGGCAGAGAACTTGAACAGACAACTTCTCCCTATCTCCCTAGAGGACATACAAATGGCCAAGAAATATATGAAGAGATGCTCAACATCGCTAGTTATTAGGGAAATGCAAATCGAAACCACAATGAGATACCATCTCACACCTGTTACAATGGCTATAATCAACAAGACAAGTAATAACAAATATTGGGGAGGATGTGGAGAAATGAGAACCCTCATACACTGCTGGTGGGACTGGAAATTGGTACAACCACTATGGAAAACAGTATGGAGTTTCCTCAAAAAACTAAGAATTGACCTGCTGTATGATCAAGCAATCCCTCTACTGGGTATTTACCCCGAGACTTGAAAACTCATATCTGAAAAAATATTTGCACACTGATGTTCATAGCAGCATTATTCACGGTGGCCAGGACCTAGAAACATCCAAAGTGTCTTATGATAGATGATTGGCTAAAGAAGCTGTGATACATATATACAATGGAATATTAGCCATAAGAAGAGATGAAAGACTGCCATTTGCAACAACATGGATGGACCTTGAAATAATCATACTAAGCAAAATAAGCCAGACAGAAAAGGTTGAAAATCACATGATATCACATATGTGGGCTATAAACCTAAAAGCAACAAATGA
>NW_011888932.1:1386354-1386658 GCF_000151845.1 Pteropus vampyrus | reverse complement strand
GAAATAATCATACTAAGCAAAATAAGCCAGACAGAAAAGGTTGAAAATCACATGATATCACATATGTGGGCTATAAACCTAAAAGCAACAAATGATCAGGACAAACAGAGACTCATGGACATGGACAATGGAGTAGTAGTTACCAGAATGGTTGGGGGAGGGAGGAAGGGGAAAAAATGTTAAAAAAAATTATATAGACTATGAAAAAAATAATACACTGGCATTAAAAAAAAAAAAAGAGAGAGAGGCGTCTGCCGCTGCCGCATCCTCTGTCTCACTCAGCTGCTCAGGACCGGAGAGCCCC
>NW_011888932.1:1243504-1386304 GCF_000151845.1 Pteropus vampyrus | reverse complement strand
AGAGGCGTCTGCCGCTGCCGCATCCTCTGTCTCACTCAGCTGCTCAGGACCGGAGAGCCCCGCGTCCTCACCCCGTCCTACCTTCTGCCGTTGCAAGGTACTTTCTTGGATTTCTCCGTAGTTGTGTGGCTTGTTCATCTAGATCTCAGGCAATTTTTCCTTGCTGCTGCTCCTTGTTTCCGTCACAACTTTGATTTGGTAGCCAGAGGGATGAACAGAGCCTCTATCATCTATGCCATTTTTTTCTCTCTGTGATATACCTCTTGAAGGATATTTGCCTCATCTGTACTTCATATTTAATTTACTAGTTTTCCCCATTCAGGCAGAATAATAATAATTGAACTGTTCAGGCTAAATTACAGACATCGTTTGCATCCCTATAAGGACATTTCTCTGCATTATTATAATACTGTTTTTACATATTAAAAAACAAGAGCAGTAATTCTTAATTATGTAATGCTCTCTTCAAATTTCTCATCCCCAAAAATGTTTTTTTATAGCTGGTTTGTTCAAAGCAGAATCCAAGAACCATTCATTGCATTCAATTATAAGACTTTCTTTCTCTTTTAAATAGACTTTGTTCTTTAGTCTTAAGTCTTTTTTTAAGCTAAAGCTTAGCTCGCTCGCCCATGCTCATGCTTACACTCCCTCTTTCTCCTTCCCTCCCCCTCCGTCTCTCCCTCTCCCTCTCCCCCTCCCTCTCCCCCTCCCTTTTACCCCTCTTTCCTTGACTTGTTGCAGAGACTTGCCGTATAGAATGACCTGCCTTCTGGTTTTAGTTTGTTTCCTTTGGTGTTAACTTGTTACACTCTTCTGTGTGTTTTCTGTAAACTGGATGTTAGATGTGCAGGTTTGATTCAATTCAGGTTAAACATTTTAGCAAAAATATTTAATAGGTGATACAATGTTGCATTACTTTATTCTTTTATTTTGTTTCTCTTTATCTTTAATGGTAGAACTCTGATTCAACCCATCAGTCACCAGTCTTCCACTTGGGTAGTCACAGCACTGGAGTATCAGCTGCTTTTGTCCTTTTTCTCTTTGGGATTTTTAGCTAGCCCTTTTTTGCCTTGTCTTTGATACACTTACCCTTATCTGGTATATTCCATGCTATATTCCCTTATCCTTCACTCCTTCCCTGACTTCTATCTTAGATATAAACACTGCCAGTTTCAAGAGATCTCATTCTCTTTATTTGACATACTATATATATTGCAGCTATTTGTGTGTGTGTGTGTGTGTGCGTGTGCGTGCGTGCGTGTGTGTGACCTTATAGAAGTAGCCCAGCAAAACTATTTTAATCTAAATTCTCCTCACTCACTTTTACTCAGGTTTTGCTTCTGGCCCCATGAAGAATGACTAGAGATAAGAGAGGCCCAGATTGGCCTGTCATCCTTGGGTCATACTGGAAATCGTGGTTTGATGGGGCATCTGAAAGTGGGAGGAGGCTAGAGGAAAAGTTAAATACATCATAATTTTCCCTCAGGATGTAGGTCCTTTAATGGCTATTTCCAACATCCTATGGTGAATGACCTTAGCGAGAGTGCTTTATTTTGTGAAAACTCTAATGCATGTTGACACAGTGAGGGAGCGAGTAGAAACGAAAAGAGTTGATAAGGAGAGAAATAGGTCACATATTGGATCATGTTCTTTTGGGAGGAGAAAAAGATATTCTCTTATTATAATTTAGGAGCTTAAGTAATTATGAGATTTTTGACCTACTCTTCTTTGATATAAATAACTTATTAGAAATAAAAAAGACTTCCTTATATTACTTTACTGTATAAGCTATCACTAGGTGTAGGAAATTGTTTTTGGAAAAAGTAATCTATGATAAAGGATTTTAACTGTTATCAGAAACTATATTCATTACATTGCTTATCTTGCATACTTTGGACTGTAGTATGGTGAAGAGATACTGTTTTTTATTTGGGAAAATTTCCTTACTACCATTTAATAAAATCTTTTCATGTAGAGGATCTCAGTGTAAACACATCCTTTGTCTGGATTGCATATTTTTATTGCTGATACAGCTCAGTTTGGAAATGGTTCTTATTTTCAATTATTACCAATTTTTTTGAGGGGGAGAAATTATGTTATGTAGAAATAAGACAAATATTTGTAACATGAGGAATATCTTTTGTATGTCTTTTATTAAACTAAAGATTGTTTCTTTTTGAAGTAGTCATATTTCATTCATTTAAAATTTCACTTTTTAACATCTTAAATCAGGGTATATCTTCCAATTAATTGATGGTGTGATGTGAATTGGCAAGGTTTTTCTTTCTTAGCTGTACATGACGGAATGGCACCTCTTAATAATCAGTGACGTCATGAATTTGATGAAATACAGCAGTTTACAATTCAGATTACTCATGGTGTAGCCTCAGAAACAGTGAGGTAGTGCTGAGGTTAGTAGATCAAGTTGAGTAGCACTGGGGAGGATAGACATAGAATATTTGTTCTTTGCTTCTCTTTTTAAAGACTCTTACATATTCTCATCTCCATCTTTACAAAAGGATCAGGAGAATTTAAGATTTTAAATTAAACATAATAATGAATGCTCATAATATATGTTTCATTAAAAGACCTGACTGGAGTCCTAAAGAAATGAATGTTCCTATCTTTTCACATCTAGAAGCTTTACAGAATTTGCTCTTTGCCCTCTCTGCAATCTGTTTTGCCTTTTCTAAAATATCACAAAGTTGAAATCATACAGTATGTAGCCTTTTAATATTGGCTTTTTGCACTTAGCAGTATTCTTTTAAGGTTCTTCTATGTCTTTTTATGGCTTGATAGCACATTACTTTTTATTGCCGAATAATAATCCATTGTATGGATGTACCACAGTTTGTTTATCTATCTACCTATTGAAGGACATTTTGGTTGCTTCCAAGTTTTGGCAATATGAATAACAAATTAGTCTTTTAGAAAACACAAATATGATTTAAAGTACTTTAAGTTACCCATAAAAAAGAATTGAGCTAATTCAGTATATTGAGCTTAAAAGAATGATAACTCTTTTACCTTTGTGTCACCAATTTCTGATTGAGTAGTCTGCTCGGAATGATGCCCAGTAGATGTGTGTGGAGTGATTGAATATGAAAAAAAGCGAAGAGGTACAGAAGAGAAGAAGGCAGGGAACATTATATAAAAAATCTGGATAATTTTTAGAAAATGAGATTGCTTAGAAATTCAGCTAGAAATTCTAATGGGGACCAAGATGTTCAGTGCTCTAATTCACATATCAGCTTGACGACACTTCAGAACAAAAGTATCATCAAGTTGGCCCAGAAACCAGGCCATGAGGCCTGTTTCACTTTATGTGCAATGGAATGATAGGAAGAAAGTAGGGTTTATGTTTTGGAAAAGAGTGAAAGAACAGAAGGCAAGTATTATAAAATAGCCAGTTGATTAGCATCGGGTTGAGGTTAGATATCGACATTAGGAAAATAATTGCACAAAATCTGTGGATAGCGGTCTTTATTTTGTATTCTTGAGTTATATTTTTTTCTTAATAAAAATATTACTAATGTGAGGAAGTTGTTTACTTACTGGATTTAGGATTCACTGAATATTTTAGTTTATACTTCTGGAATTTAAGGAATATAGAGATTAATGAGCTATAAAGTCATTTGAATATCTAAAATATTTTTGTTTTAGAAATGCTGGTTAAGTAAGTTTATAATACTCATAGGTCCCTAGCTTGAAATTATGGAACTTCTAAACATTCCTGATTTAAGTAAAGACTTAACTTATTTTTAGTTGTGATGAGCCAAGAAATTTATATGGAGGTCTTGGTATTTGAATTTTACCCTTAAAACTAGTTAAGAATTGAATTTGTGGCTACGGAAATAAAAAAGCATTCTAGGAAGCAATTTATGTTCAATGACAAGAATTTGGGAAAGAATATTTAAGTCTAGAAAGGTGAAAATAGTCAGATTATAGAAAAGCATTAATGCCAGAGTATAAGGACTTTTTTTTTAATTAGATAAAAACAGAATAGTTTTCTGGAGTATGAATGAGGAGCTAGTAATATTAGGGAAAAAGTAGAGCTTTTTCTGTCCTAATTCTTATATGTTGATTTGTTTCTAAAGTATTTTAAAATTAAATTTATATCTTTAAAATGGGTACACTTTAATATATATATCTTCTTATAACTTCCAGCTCTATCATAAGCCAAAATATATTCCCTGAAATGCTACACACACACTCACACACACACATACCCCTTATGTAAGTCACTCTTGTATCCTACATCAGAGTTATAAAGATGTTCTGTAATTATAAGCAGTATTTACTGATATCTTATAAATTTATAGCCTTATTGATATGCTGAAGTTTTGATGTTCTTTAAATGATTCTTTAACATACTTACCTTCCTCTCATTTTAAACCTAGGTTGTTTTCTTTTTAAAAATAATATATTTGCTTTCTTTGTTATAGAACTGTGGCTGCTGAAGTTAGGAAGCAGATCTCTGGACAATACAGTGGTTCTCCCCAGCTGCTCAAAAACCTCAACATTGTTGGCAATATATCTCATCATACCACAGTAAGTAGCATATTTAAAATATGGTATGCTACTGGTATATTACTGACTAGGCCATGAAAAAATAGTGGAAAGATAAGAGCCAGTAGATTGAGTTACCCCCCACACCCCCCATAATCTTATTCGTTACCTCGCTCTTTCCTGAAATTTGAGTTAGAGGAGAGTGTTAAGAGTTGTTATAGAAATGTTGATTTCTTAGTCAGTTCTGAAACTATATTCAGGATTTAATCAACTCTGCAATTTTAACTGTTTTTGTGGCATTGACATTGACTTGTTGAGGAAATTGGACTAGTTGTCAGAGAATTTCTTGCCTTTTGATTTTATGTTTGCTTCCTTGTAATCTTATTTTTCTATCCTTTGTACTTCCTGTAACTGATTCTGCTTCAACTTTTTTGAAATTTCTTCCTTGTAGACTTGTTTTTCTATCTTCTGTATTTCCTGTAACTGATTAGATCCTAGTTCAACTTTTTTTTAAAAAAAGTTTTATAGAGATTTAATTCACATACCATACAAGTCACCCATTTAATTTACAATAATTGGATTTAATATATTCACAGATATGTGCAGTCATTGCCTCAGTCAATTTGGAGTATTTTTATCACCTCAAAAAGAAACTCTTTAACTAGCACCCTGTTATTCCCTCCCCCTAGCCCCAAACAACCACTAATTGAATACCAGAAGTTTTTATGGCACACTGAAAAGGACTGAGAGATCTTAACATTAAACATGTCAGCTAAAATTCCACCACAGTAGTTGCTAAAGTGAGACAAGTTCTTATACTGCCTATGACAGATTCTGTGCTCTTCACTATTGCTTCTCTTTGTCATCTTCTAATCCTGCTTACTCTCCAGTTACTCACTCTCTCATAAAATCATGTTGCAGTCTCCTTCCTTGGGTCAGTAAATACAGGATCTTTCTTTGGAGTCTTGCAAAGTAATTTATAGTTGTAAGCAGCTCATCACTCCATCGTAAGACTAACCTAGGCAGCTGTCTCCCATGGGCATCAGAGAGAATGGACACAGTTCGTAGCAAAAATAAATTTGTTTCCTTGATCCAGGTCTAGCTAACAGTATATCTAGAAAGCCAGTGACCTGCGAAAATTTGGAAAACAGATAATTTATTCTCTATATGATTTAGTTTTTTTAAGAGAATGTCATAGTTTCCTCTCTTACCCTAACACTCTTGATATGGTTGGTCATATTTTGAGGAAAGATTAATTTTGAATTAGACATATGTAAGGACTCCCAGCCTTTGTCATTATTTTCATTGAGTTTTCATTTGTGATACTTTGAATCCTAAAAGGTATACTGCCCCAAGGATAATACATAAGTGGAGAAGCACTGACTGAAAACGTTTTTTTAAAATGTTCACTTAAAAATATTTTGTGTCTCTCTGCCTGTCTGTCTATCATCTTGTGGTAGAATATACTTAACATAAAATTTACCATTTTATTCATTTCTAAATGTGTAATTCAGTGGCATTAAGTATATTTAGTTTTATATAACCATCACCACTATCCATTTCTAGAACTTTTTTATTGTCCCAAACTGAAAAAACCGATACCCATTAAACAATACCTCCCTATTTCCCCCTCTCCTCAATCCCTGGTAACCTCTGTTCTGTTTTCTGTCTCTATGAATTTTTCTGTTCTATGTACCTCATATAAGTGGAATTGTACAATATTTGTCTTTTTGTGTCTGGCTTATTTCACTCAGCATATCCTCTTCAAAGTTTATCCATGTTGTAACGTGTTAGAATTTTATTCCTTTTTAAGCCTGAATAACATGTCATTGCATATGTGTACTGCATTTTGCTTATCTGTTCATCTGTCGATAGACATTGGATTGTTTCCATCTTTTGGCTGTTGGTAATAATGCTGCTATGAACATGAGTGTACAAAATCTGAGTCTCTATTTCAGTTTTGGGGTGTTATACCTAGAAGTGAAATTGGTGGATTATATGGTTACTCTATTTTTTTTTTTTTTTGGAACTACCAAACTGTTTTGCACAGTAGCTGCACCATTTTACATTCCCACAAGGAATGCACAAGACTTCTGATCTCACCATATCCTCTCTTATACTTGTTTTCTATTTTAAAAAAACGATAGCCATTATTATGGGTATGGAGTAGTATCTCGTGTTTTTAATTTGCAATCCTTCATCTCACAAGTTTTGTTATGTTGTATTTCCATTTAGTTTGATGTATTTTTTAAATTTCACTTTTCAGATTTCTTCTATGACTCATGGATTATTTGTAAGTGTATTGTTTCACATCCAAGTGTTTGGAGATTTTCCTGTTATCTTTCTGTTCCTAACTTCTAGTTTGATTACATTATTGTTAGAGAATACACTGTATAATGTCAGTTCTTTAAATTTGTTGAGGTTTGTTTTATGGGTCAGGATATGGTCTAGCTTGGTACATACTTTTTTTGGCCTAACTTTGAAGAGTGTTTATTCTTTTGTCATTGAGTGGACTGTTCTATAAATGTCAGTTAGCTCCTGCTGGTTAATGGTGCCTTTGAGTTTTATGGTATTCTTGTTGATTCTGTGTGATCATCTTTTAGTAGTTGAGATGTCTTGACATCTCTAGCTATAACTGTAGATATGTTTGTTTCTCTTTTTAGTTCTATTGGTTTTTGCTTAATTTATAGCTCCATTGTTTAGTACATACACATGTAAGATTGCTATTTTTTCTTGTTGAATCACACCTGTTATCATCAGGTAATGTCTCTCTTTATATAGTACTTTTCTTTGCTCCGAAGTCTACTTTATCTAATATTAATATAACCACTTTTGGTTTCTCTTGATTCATGTATGTATATCTTTTTTTCATCCTTTTATTTTCGACCTCTTTATACTATCTTATTTGAAGTGAGTTTTTGGTATACCAAATATGTAGGTCATATTTTTAAATTTATTTTGCTAATCTATCTTTTCTTTGTTTTTTTTGTTTTTTTGTTTTTTGAGAAAACTATATTGTTTAACTATAATATTATTGTTCTGCTAAGGCTTTTATCTGCCATTTTCATTTTTGTTTGTTGTATGTTTTTTTGTTTCTCTGTTTTCTTTTTCTTGCCTTCCTGTGAGTTACCTGACCAATTTTTAGAATTTCATTTTGATTTATTTATACTGTTGTTGAGTGCATACCTTTATATAGCCTTTTTAGTGGTTGCTTAAGGCATTATATATATATAATGCCGTATCGCATGACTGATATCAACATTTTACCCATTTGAATGAAGTGTAGAAATCTTATGTATCTTTTTGTCCCTTTACCCTCTAGGTATTATATTAATAGATATAATATAATACCTAGAGGGTAAAGGGACAAATACTTGCCCCAGCAGTAAGGGTAAGGGGTGCCTTATTACTGCTGCATGGGAGTAGATGTCCACATTCCCTATGTGGTCTCCAGTGACACTGGGAGTGGGGGACTCATTATCTCCTAGTAGGTATGAAAATCTAAGCTCCCCACTCTAACTTTTCTGACACCACACTGGTGGGAGTGTTGGGATGCCTTGTTATGGTTTGGTGAGGGTGAAGTCTAGTTCCCTCTTGGCCTTTGCTTGTGTACATATGACCAGGACCACAGTTTTTCATGTGGTGCCTAGCTGGAATAGAGCAATTATTGTCTAAAAGTTTCTGTTGCAGTAGGATGCCTGCCTGTTTCTTGGTCCTTTTGGCTGTGGAGAACAGGCTTTTTTTTTTTTTTTCCTGTGCTCCTTGGTGTTTTTGGGTAGCGGGCTTGCCTAGTTCCAAGTCTGGAGTATGTAAGGAGAAGAGAAATTTTAGATAATTCACTTTTGTGCCATTCCTTGGGTCCCAAAGCCCCTGCTTATCTGCCCTTTTCTCTACCTCTTTTCGGAATCTTATGTTTATTTTATAATGCCCCAGGTTTCTGGTTGTAATTAGTGGGAAGAATAGGGATAATTATGTCTACTCCATAATCCCATAATCCCATAAGTAAAAGCTCCCCCTAGTGACTTTTGATGTTGAGCACTTTTTCACATGCTAACTGGCCATTCATTTTCCCCCCATATAGATATCCAGTTGTTCTAGCAATAATGGTTGAGAAAGATTTCCTTTTCTCCATTGAATTGACTCTTTTCCTCTATTAAGAACATTATGACAGTGTACTATGTACTTGATGGAATAGGTAAGATAGAATACTTATAAGAGGAAAACCCATGAATTTTAGAGCTTAAGGATCCAGTTTTAAGTTTCGCTCTATCATTTTGTGGCTCTTTTATTTTCAGAAGCTGTTGAATTCTTTGAGCACAAATGCCTTTATTTGTAGAATTAAACTAGCAATCATCTCTAACATAGAGGTTAGAGGAGGTTTAAAGAGAGAACACAATGATAAATAATAATAACTGCTATCTTTTGAGTGTTTATAATGTGCTGGTCATTCATTATTTTACTTAATATCTTTAAAATGTTGCTCTATCTTTTACTAGTTGTTCAGTCCAAAGAAGCATAGACTGAAGCACCTTCTTTTTAATAACACATACCCACAAAGAGGCGCAGGTCTCTGTGTTTTTACCCAGTTGAACATCTTGAGAAATAGTATGTTTTTATTTTGATTGGTCCACATCTGCACATTTGTTATATAATCCTTCATAGTTTTGCCTGAATATGTCTAATTCAAGATGTCTTACTAAAAAGTATATTTTTAGCTTGGCTAAGGAATGCCATGAATATTCTATTATTGCTAATAGGTATTTTTAATAGGGTCTGTGTACTAGTTTCCATTGGCTGCTGTAGAAAATTAGCACAAATTGGGTGGCTTAAAACAAAAGAAATTTATTTTCTCACAGTGCTAAAGTTCAGAAGTCTAAAATCAGCCCCAATGGGATGAAATCAGGGCTTTGGCAAGGTCAAACTCTCTTTGGAGGCTCTAGGAGAGAATTAGTTCTTTGCCTCTTCCAGATTCTGAAGTCTGCTTGTAACTGCATCACTTCTATCTTTAAGGCCAGAATTATCAGATCACTCTTTACTATATCTTCATATGGCTTTCTTCATTTTGTGGCCCAAATGTCTTTCTGTCTCCATATAAGGATATATATGATTGCATTTAGGACCCACTCAGATAATTCAGGATAATGTCCTTGTTTTAAGATTCTGAATCATATTTTCAAACATCCTTTTATTTTTATATCTTATTTTTTTTTTTTTTTTTGCCATGAAAGGTGCATGGATTGGGATGTAGAAATCTTTTGGAGAGCCATTTTTCAGCCTCCCACAGTCTGGTAATATATTTTTACTAGGGTAATCAACAATAACAACAAATAAAATAAAAGTACTGTTTAGAAACTTAGAAGTGAAAATTCCAAAGATATGAAAAAGGAAAAGAACTCCTCCAATGAGTATTTTGTCATTGTAAAGTATTATAAAATTGTTAACTTTACTATCTTTACACGAGAGGCATGGGTAAAGTCCAAGTAGGATTAAAGAGTGTGACTCGGAGCATAAAGGAGTGTTAGTAGGTCAACACCTTTGGTTTCTTCAGTACACCTGACTGAACACCTGTTGAAATTTTAGAAATAACTAGGTTAAGACATATTATATTTAAAACAATAATAAATTTTCTTTGCATAAAGGTTAAAAATATTTGTATCCACCTCTCCCTTTCTGTTCATTTCTAACATACACCTTACTTTATAAAGGTGCCCCTTACGGAAGCAGTGGATCCAGTGGATTTGGAAGATTACCTCATTACTCACGCGTTAGCTGTGGATTCTGGGCCTTTAAGGGATTTGATTGAATTCCCTCCAGATGATATTGAAGTTGTTTATAGTCCGAGAGACTGTAGAACACTTGTTTCGGCTGTACCTGAAGAAAGGTAAGGAGACATTAACTATTTTTGGTTTCAGTGTAACTATAGAAAGGCTACTTTCCATTATTTTATTTAGATTTTATTTCCTGTGATGATGATGTTTCCTGTTATACGGACAAGAACTGTAGCAACCAAATTCACAAACATCAGCTTTTCTGTCCAAACTAAAACTATATTTTCTCTTTTAAAATAGTGAAATGGATCCACATGTTAGAGATTGTATAAGGAGTTATACAGAAGACTGGGCAATTGTGATCAGAAAGTAAGTTTTATTTTTATTATAACATTTAGAAATGCTGAGTAGTATCTACAAATAGGTTAATGTAGATTAATAATAATTATGAGACCTGAAAATTTAAACATGCAGCTGAAGAAACAGAATAACCTTTGCATATAAATGTCTTCTCCTTAGGAGTTCTACAATTACTTTTACTTACTTTTCTTATAAAAATAATAGGCTGTGGGGATAGTAGTTCTATATTACCATATATTATTAATAACTAATGATATATAATGATAATGATTTGTAGTCTAATTTGAGAAATCATGGATAGATATCAATGAGTAATTTTTATTATTCAAAAAGAATCCATTTTTTGAAACTTAAATAGTTAAATTTAATAGCCAGTTTTCCATATCCAGTTGTTTGAAAGGTCTCTGCTGTTTATTAACTATTTACAGGTTCTTGACCTGTACATCCAATCAGGTAAATATTTGTAAAAAATGTTTTATTCTACCACAAATTTTTTTAATAGACAGCGTTGAAATATAACATGAAATTCAGATGTAAAAGAAAACTTTTTCTTTCTAATTTATGTAATAAAGAAAGGGTCTTCATAATGAAACTTTGCCTTATTCTATTTTTCTAAAGGAAATATAATGACTGAAGTAGTGGAAGATTCTGTTATGACATTATAGTTTTGAGAAATTAATCTGTGCTAAATTGTACTAGCAACAGTGGTATATCCATTGCTTATTGTTTTGTGCTTATGACTGCTGTCTTATTTAACTGGGTTTAATATTATGCTAAGCATCACTCTTGGGAATACTGCTGACATGCTTTTTAGTTTTAGTGTGACCTAATAAAAGCATGGTCTGCTACCCTTTATAAAGAAGAACTGTTTTTATGAGCTTACAATTTTGATAAGTATTTCAAATAGCCAGATTTTTTAGACATTCCCGAAGAAAACTGTTCCTCTGTCAGATAACTCATATGTCTTTACCTTTATGCATGTATGTTGGAAACTTATAATCAGAAATCTAATAAGAGGTTAGTTGTAAAATCTAGTAACTTCAGAATCACAAAATCTACTTAATTCCAATCATGGGGTTACTGACCTTGATTTATGCAAGAGGGCAAGGTAGTTAACATTTATGAGTATTTACTATGTGCTAACCACCTTAATGGACATTTTACACTCGTCTCCTTTAAGGTTCCAACAGATAAGGTAGCTCAGGCTCAGAGCAGTTAAGTAAATTCTTCGAGGTCCCACAACTAAAAAAAAGTGGAATAGCTAGGTTAGAACCTAGGGGCATCAGATTCTAAAGCTTGTATTTTTCTGTTATTCTAGATATTATTTCTTATCTGTAGTGGTAAATGGAAAACAAAAATCTTAATTTTGGTAGACTAGAAGTTTTAAGGTATCCCTGAAAGATAGAAGAGAAGTGTGATTGGAACATAAGAAAAAACCACAATGCAGAATAATCTAAGGAGAAGATATAGACTATAGCTTCAGTAGTGCTTTAAGCTCAGAAGCAGTGAATACAGGCAGTGGAAAGGGTACCTGGGGTAACTGTTGGACATTTGGTTACTTTGAAACCCCCTTTACCATGTGTGCATAGTGATGGCAACAGAGGTATCTGCCTTTTTTGTTAAAGAGCAGTAATTATGGGGCCCTGAGCTAATAGTATAGTAGTGCCCAAGAAGAGCATATCTTGGAAGAAGAAGGAACCCTTATACCCAGAAAAAAAGGTACTGCAGACTGCCTGGCAGCATGGTTTGCCTCTTCTCCACAACTATTGAATATGGGCTGGGTTGAGCAGATACAGTATTTCCAGACAAATATGGGGATACAAATTAAAAAATGAGCACAGAACCCAGAATTGCCAACTATTTGTTGAAAACTATTGCACTTGAAAAAGAATTATCAAACTACAAATAAAAGAATTAACAATTAGGAAATAGTTAATAGAACACAAGTCAAGACTCATAACTATAAGTAATATCCTTAAAGAGATTTGAAAGGATATAGCAATAATATAAATATCAACTAAGTTATCTTTGGAAATTAAAATTTCTTCAGGGAAAAAAATATTAAAAACGCAGCCGATGGGCTTACTGACCAAGTAGGCATGATTGAAGAGTAGAATAGTAAGCTGTAAGATGTAGCTATAGATTCTTCCATAATTTAGCACCGAAGGAGAAAAGGACAGAAAGTACTTCATTTATTCATTCAACAAATATTTATTGAGTGTCTATTATGTGCCAGGCACTATATTAAACAATGATGATATAGTAATCAATAAAACTCACTCCCTGCCCTCATGGAGCTTATATTATAGTTGGGGATGAGAGCAATAGACAATAAACCAACACAGATAAATATATACTAAATATGGTGGAGGTAAGTCTTGTGGAGAAAAAAAGTAGGGTGAAGGGTATAGGGAGAACCAAGAAGAGGGGTTAAATTTTCTACTTTGTATAAGTAATCAGTAGAGGCCTTACTGATGAGATTAACTTGAGCAAAGACCTGAAAGAAGTAAGGGAGTAAGCCCTTTAATATCTGGGAGAAGAATGTATTGGATAGAGAGAAGAACAGTATATGCAAAGACTCCATACTGGAAGCATGCTAGGTACGTTCCAGGAATAGCAAAGAATGTCAGTGTGGCTGAAACAGAATGAGTGAGAGTGAGAATGCCAAGATAAAAGGTCATAGAAATGGTAGTGTATGTGGGGTTGGATGGGTAATTATGTAGAGCCTTAGCATAGCAACAGACCAGATGACAGAATGACAATATAGAAAAGAGTATTGATCATGAATCATGTGATTCTTCTCAGCTTTTTAAAAAATTTGTGATTTTATGTGAACATCACATAGCTTCTGTTTTAATATCTTTCACAATAAGGCATGATATATGAATGATTTATATCAAATGTGATTCTTTACTATTTCATAAATTGACAGATAGCAGGAACCATATCATCCTTTGGTAATCATAATTGTTTTTGCTCCCTCCAAATTTTTTTCCCCTTTCACTATACGAGGTGTGGAACAGTAATTGCTTTTTGATATTAGTGTCTATTGTTCTTGGATATTGGGTTGTTAGGAAAGGTTACGTTAATTTAAGAGTTCTTCTTAACCAAATACATAAATTGTATAACAATGTATGTTAAGTAATAATGTTTATAGTGATATAAATCCTGCCATTTATTATTTTAAAAGTCTGCAACTTTAAATTGTTTAAGATTTTTATACATAATGGGATATAGCAAAAATATTTTGCCTTTTTGAAATTTTAAGATTCATATATATGCTATATTTATATTTTTTGCCTTTTTAATATTTGCATAGATGCAGTATATGTTTTCTACTCTCATTTTGTTCTTTAACCTGGCTTCCCATCCTTTCTTTTTACTGACCAATTCTCTGAATTGAAACTACAATCTTAAATTATATACACATGGTTGTGAAAAGAAGATTATGATTTATTTTTGGAAATTCGTAACCTGCTCTCTAGTTAAATTAAAGAAACTTTGAATGGAAGTTTTCATAAACCTCTGGTGAAATGTTTAACACACTAAAAACTGCTGGAATATATCTTTATTATGTAAAGAAATAAAACAGAACATTGGCTTATATAATGATAAAAGAGTGAAAATTTTTCAAAAATTGATATTTATTTAATTATTTTATTTTGAATAGATATCATAAACTGGGAACAGGATTTAATCCCAATACATTAGATAAACAGAAAGAAAGGCAAAAAGGTTTGCCAAAACAGGTCTTTGAATCTGATGAAGCTCCAGATGGCAGCAGCTACCAGGATGAGCAAGTAATACTTTTATTTTTAAATGACTATAAGAAGTTATTTTAAAATAGTTTGTTTTATTCATTGATTAATATATTTATTTTTAATGTTTTGTATGACAGGATGACCTTAAAAGACGTTCAATGTCAATAGATGATACTCCAAGGGGTAGCTGGGCCTGCAGTATTTTTGACTTGAAAAATTCACTTCCGGATGCTCTGCTTCCTAATTTACTTGATCGAACTCCAAATGAAGAAATAGACCGTCAGAATGATGATCAAAGGAAATCAAACCGTCACAAGGAACTCTTTGCTTTGCATCCATCACCAGATGAGGTATAGATATTTGGATATAAAGGAGAAAATAATTATTAAATAGATATTTTGGGGGTGTGAACTATATATAGTATTATAGTAATGTAGGGAGTAAAACATGACTATACTTTTTGTAAGTGAAATATACTTTTTATTCTCGTAAATTTATTCTTAATAACTTCTACGACTTGAGCACATTTATTATCTAATAATTTGTTTGAGAATAAATAGGTCATTCTTTTTGTGTTCAATTGTGAAGACTGAAAGTATTAGATTAATAAACAGTACTTAAAAAATTGTAAAGGGTTGAAATATGATAAGCATTTTCATTTTGGTGTTGCTTGTCAATTTGTAGGAAGAACCAATAGAACGACTTAGTGTTCCTGATGTGCCCAAAGAACATTTTGGTCAAAGACTTCTTGTAAAATGTTTATCACTCAAGTGAGTATTTTGTTTACTGTATCCTTTTGTTTACTGTGTCCTTTTGAGAAGCATTGTTCTTCTAGAGCTGAGCTTTAGAGCATTTTTGGCTCATAGGTAGAGATGACTCTGCCACAGCTATACAGTTAGTCTTATAACTTGAAAAAACATTCACTGAAATAATGAAATAATACCTTTCTCTAGTGTTACCAGACACTGTTTTTGGCTTGGGGAATATAAAGACAAAGTATCTTTTTTTTTACATGGTACATGGTAGGCTTCGGTTTTTTTTTTTGTTTTTTTTTTAATTTTGAAGTATATATTTTTTTCCTTGTTTAAAAAAAGTTAAATGACTTCTGACCTACATTTATATTCTACTTCACAAAGTGCTTTTTCTTAATTTGTTTCATGTCTTCAAAGTAATTTTATAAAGTATATATTTTTTTCTTCATTTTACAAATGAGGGAACCAGGCTTAAAAGCATTAGCAGAGGTTAACTGGCATGCTCATTACTATGTAACTGAAAAACAAACTCTTTGCTCTTTTCATTCTATCATGTTAATATTATTAGTTAGTTAAATATTAGTTCTGACTTAGGAAAAAAAGTTTCAATTCATAGAGATTTCTAAAAGAAGCAATTCATAGGAGCAGACCACTTCAATCTATAGATAACCCGCGGCGTTAACTTTCTTTGAAAGTTAAGCCTTTATATATTTAATTAGATTTGTCTAGAAACCTGTTATATTTAGTGCATGTATCTTTTGAATATCTGGACACTTGACATAATCTTTTTTTAACAGCTTTGTTATGATATAATTTATATGTCATAAATTCACCTTTTTAAAGTGTACAAGTCAGTGGCTTTTAGTATGTTCTCAGAGTCGTGCAACTATCACTACTATCTAATTCCAGAACATATTCATCACCCTGGAAAGAAACTCCATACCTAGTAGTGTTCCTCTCAGGCTTCCGTAACAAAATACCATATACTGGGTGGCTTAAACAACAGAAATTTATTTCTCACAGTTCTGGAGACTGGAAGTTGAAGATCAAGGTGCTGGTAGGATTGGTTTCTGGTGAGGCCTCTCTTCCTGGCTTGCACATGGCAACCTTCCTGCTATGTTCCACATGGCCTTTCCTTTGTTTCTGCATGGAGAGAGAGAAGTCTCTGGTGGCTCTTCCTTTTCTATAAAGACACCAATTCTGTTGCTTTAGGGCCTTGCCCTTATGATCTCATTTAAACTTGACTACCTCTTTAAGTCTCTGTCACTAAATATAGTTATATTGAGAGGACTTCAACATATGAATTTGAGGAGGTGGAGAGCCACAGTTCAGTCTATAACAATACCAATTAGCAGTCACTCCCTAGTCTAAGTCCCTGGGAACCACTTATTTGCTTTGTTTCTATGAGTTTGCCTATTCTTTATAATTCATATAAATGGAATCATACCATGTGGCCCTTAGTGTCTGGCTTCTTTCACATAGCGTAATGTTTTCAGGATTCATCTATGTTGTAGCATTTATCAGTACTTCATTCCTTATGTGACTGAAAAATATTCCAATGTATATATACCACATTTTGTTGGTAAACATTTGGGCTATTTCCACTTTTTAAAAAAAATAACAGCTTTATTGAGATATAATTTACCTATTATGGAGTTTACCTAGGATGTACCCAGTATACAGTTCGCCAGTTCACCCAGTATACAATTTGGTGGGTTTTAGTATATTCACATATTTGTGCAATACCATCACAGTATTGAGATAATTTATTTTTGGAATGAAAATTTCTCTCCAATTATTTAGATTTATTTTTAAACTGCTTTATCCTTTTTTTCCTAAAGGTTTGAGATTGAAATTGAACCCATTTTTGCAAGTTTAGCTTTATATGATGTCAAGGAAAAGAAAAAGGTAAGGTTATATAATTTAAACATAGTCTTTTGTCACAATCATATGTTTTAAGTTGTTTTATAAACTGATTTTAAGTTTTATAAAATAAATAAGTAATGATTTTTTTGAGAATTATTAAACATAGATCTTTTAAAAGGGAAATAGAAATTTAAGTTATTAAGACTTGTTAAATATTTTCTTAGTCGATATATAGTTTTTATTCCATTAAAAGAGTTCCAAATGCCAGTAGCAAAGGCAACTTTCTTTTAATTTAAGAAATGGAAAATATAATATAAGAAAAGCATTTTAGGTCATGTATAAAAGATGAGAATGATGAAGACAGTGAATTTCTGTTGACATTATTTTCAAATTCTCACTAGATACAAAGTCATTTATGTAGAGTTTAAAAATATTCCCTCTTAAATACTGATCTTAGTTTTACTGTCATACTTTACAAAATGCTATCTCATACAGTATTTCTTAATTTAAAGTTCAAAGCCTAAGGTGTAGTAGAAACTTGAAGTGCCTTCAGTGACTTCTGCTGTCAACATATTATAGTTTTCTGCAATGGAACTCTGCTCTAGCAACTTATATTTGCTAAATCAAAACTGTTGAGATATTATTCACATAATTTTTTAAAGACTTAAATTTGGGATAATTCATCTCAATAATAATTTCTTTGTATACTTTATTAGAGGTTACATTTCTTATCAAAAGAGTTTGGGTTATGCTTTTTTAGAATATGTTTATTATATTACATTTCCCAAATAGTTTGTACATTTCTTTGCTTCGATTTAGACATGTAAAGATTGGTTAGTGAAATATATGATGAACTGTATGTTATAGTATAATATTTTACTATCTATAATATTTTAAGATTAAGTATATATGATTTTTGTGAGCTTTTATAAAATGTGCGGATTTAAAAAATTAATATATGATTGTATTTTTTAGATTTCAGAAAACTTTTATTTTGACCTTAATTCTGAGCAGATGAAAGGATTGTTGCGTCCACATGTACCACCTGCTGCAATTACCACCCTGGCAAGATCAGCTATTTTTTCTATCACTTATCCTTCCCAAGATGTTTTTCTTGTAATAAAGGTAAGAATAATGTTAAATATATTTGTTTATTCATGTAGTCTGTATACTTTTCTTCCTATTAATATTGCAAGCTTTTCAAGGGCAAAGATTTTACCTTTACTTATTTTTTCATCCTAATGTTTCTTAACACAATGTTGGACATACACTATAGGGGCTACCAAAGTTTTTCTTGAGTAGGCAGTTATATTAGTCTGGGTTCTCCATGGAAACAAACCAATAGGATGGAGACATACACACGTACATGCACAAGGGAGAGAAAGACAGAGAGAGAGGGGGAGGCTCATGTAATTATGGAGGCTGTCAAGTCTGAAATGTGTACGGCAGGCTGTCAGGCTGGAAATTCAAGTAAGAATTGATGTTGAAGTTTTGAGTTTGAATTCCACAGGGCAGCATCCTGGCAACTCAGGCAAGGTTTCTATGCTGTAGTCTTGAGAATCTCTGAGTAACCTCACACCCTGGGTGAACTGCATAATAGGTGAATTATATCTCAATAAGGCTGTTATTTTTTTAAAGAGTCTTTGCTTTTACAGCCTTCAACTAATTGGATGAGACCCACCACATTACAGAAGGTAATCTGCTGTACTTAGAGTCTACTGATTTAAATATTAATCATTTCTAAACAGTACCTTCACAGCAACATCTAGTTTGGTGTTTGATCGAACAACTGGGCATTGTAGCCTAGCTAAATTGACGTATAAGATTAACCATCACAACTAAATTGACATAAAATTAACCATTACAGGAGCTATACTAATTTTATTACTCATTTCCTAAATGATATATATGCTAAAATCTAAATCATTGAGGTTATGGAGCATTATGATTTGACTGTCAGGCAATTAAAAATAAGGATCACAAATTTTAAAATTTGCATATTGCTAAGCTACTTAGCTTTAGGGTGCCTTAAAGAATAATTTACCTTCAATTGACCTTGACTTGAGAGTAGCCTAAAATATATTCCTTAATCATCTTTATTTATATATAAAATTATCATAAAAATATAATGAGTTTTATAATAAGGTTATAAGAGGAGTCATGAAATGATCCTGTTTATAGGAATAATGTCCTAATTGTGGACATATTCCTATGAATTCAGGTTAAAATAAATCTTAGTTACAGTGAATAATTCTACAAGCAAAGATTTAGCAGCAGCGGTCTTCAGAAACTCAAAGTGTAAAGTTAAACTCTGGATATGAATATAATTGACAAATATAGTAAACACAGTTATTTTACATGGGAAAATAGTAAGTTTTTATAAAATAGAACATATTTGAGGGAATGAGTTGGAAAAGTAGAGATAATGGTTGAAATATTAGCTGCTTAAAATTGAGATTATTTAGTGACAAGATTTGGTTGTCATTATGGAAGTGAATAGCTTAGATAGAATTAAAAATAAGAAATATCGAATGTAAATTTTCAATGTAAGTAAATAGATAAATCACTGTACATTTATATGATGGAGTACTATGACACTTAAAACCACAATTTGAAGAATTTTTAATGACATCAAAACTTGTGATACAATGCTTAGTGAAAAATAAGTCTGATCCAACTGTATAAAATATATACACACACACCTGCACACACATAAATGTATGTATATACATAGAAAAAGACTGTTTTGTAATAAAAAAAAAGTTAAAATGTTTAAATTTTAAAGGAAATGTATTTAAAGAAATGTAGTAGGTTTTCTTTAATCATTTCTGGTCCATCATGATGTTTTTGTTTTTGAGAGAAAAGTTCCCTTGATTTGTGTATCACTTAGTTATTCCTGTACAAGAACAAAATCCCAGTGGCATACAGACAATAAATAAACATTTATTTGGTTTATGCATCTGAATTTTCTACTGGCCAGCCTATCTAAGCTATGTATTCTTTTAGGTGGTTATGTTTCTTCAAGTGTCTGTAGGTTGCTTTGTTGTCATTTGATTTAATAACTGCAGTTGTTTTTTTCTGTATGTCTCTTATTTTCTAGAAGGCTAGCCTGGCATATTCTCATTGTGATTGTAGATGTGCCAAAGAACAGACCCATTTGCACAGACACTTTTCAAGCCTTTGGTTACATCATGCCAGCTAACATTCTGTCAGTCCAAAAAGGTCACATTACAGAACATAAAGTCAAGGAGTTGAGATGTATAGTTGGCTTCTTTATTGGGAAGAATTGCAATGTTATATAGCAATGCGAAGGATAAAGGAAGGGTCAAGAATTGGGGCTATTAGTGCAATGTATCGCTGTGTGGTATTGGGATTCTGGCTCAGCCCAGATTATTAATTCCTCACTTATTTTGGTGCCCTGTTGACTAGCATAGTTACTCTCTGGTAAATATGTGAAGAGGTAATATTATTATGTTTGGGTTATTGTTTAAGCCTGCCGTTTTAGAGAACAAAAACACGAAGCACATTGAAAGAAACCCACAAATAATTAAAGAAAACCTTGGGTTACAATAAGACAATAATCATAAAGTGAGCTTAAAATTATTTAATTAAAATTTTTATTGAAGTGTGACATAATTATAGAAAGTACACAAAAGTCATAAAATAGTTTGATGAATTATCCCCAAACGAGTACACTTATTATGTTGCCACCTGCCCAGGTTTAGAAACAAAACATTACCAGAATCCCAGAAGCTGCCCTATGCCTTATCCCATTCACTGCTCCCTTTTCCATAATCTTTGCCTGTTTTTGAACACTATATTAATGGATCCAACAGTATTTATATTTTTTGTTTTGCTTTTTTCACTGTACATTACATGATTGTGTGATTACTCTGCTCTATGCAGTAGTTTAAAAATTCATTTACATTACTTTGTAGTATTTCATTATATAGATTTATCATAATTTATCCATTTTACTGGTGATAGACATTTTAGTTCATTTAATTTTGTGACTTTTATCAGTAATTCTGAGAACATTTGCATTTTACGGTGATAGACATATGTATTCATAGTTTAGTATATTCTTAGGAGTAGAATTGCTAATTCATACGATATTTGTACGAATAAGTGTTTCAGTTATTCACATTTGGTATTTATCAGTTTCTTTTTAATTGAGATATAAAATACATACAATGAGATCAATATAGTACACAAATCTGAGGTAAACAACTTGGTGAATTCTTACACATGTATTCATCTATGTAATCACTTCTGAGCTCAAGTCATACAATATTTCAATCACTTTAGAACCTGGGGGGTTCTTTTACTTCTATTTCTAGCTGCTACTCCCTCTCTTCCTCTTGGTACTCCAATGCCTATCACCATCTATTACCATCAATTAGTTTTTCCTCTTCTTGAATTTCATATGAATGGAGTTATACAATATGTAATCTTTTGTGCCTATCTTCTTCCACTCAGTATAATGTCTGTGAGAGTCATCCTTATTGTTCTGCATAGCTCTAGTTTGTTCTTTTATTTTTATTGTTATGTCGTAATGTACTCCATTATATGACTGTAACACAGTTTATTCATCCTGCTTAGATGAATAGATAGACCTTGATAGACTTTAGAGTTATTTTTTTTTAGTGTACCTCTAATTTTCAGTTGGTTATTATGAATAAAGCTTCTCTGAATGTTCTTTAACAAGTCTTTTGGTGCACATGTATACTCATTTGTGTTTGATATTGCTGGCTAATAGAGTAGATGAATGTCTAGTAAAATACATCAGAACAGGTTCTCAGAGTGAGTCAACCATTTTACACTCTTACCAACACTGGTATTTCTCATTCTTCTTAATTATAGCCATTCTGGTATTCACTGTGGTTTTAATTTGCATTTCCCCTAATAATTATTTGACCATCTTTATATGCTTATTAGTCATTGGATATTCTTTTTTGAGAAATGCCTCTTGAAATCATTTACCTACATTTTTATTAGGTTGTTTTGGGTGCTTTTTCTTATTAATTATTGAATATTAATATATTCTAGATGCTAGTTTGCTGTTGGTTCTTTTTATTCCTCACCTTTTTTTTTTGCCACTCTGTGTTTGCTTTCTGCCAGAATCTTATTCTTTGATGAACCAAAGTTCATAGTTTACACATTATCTAATTTATTAACATTTCATTTATGGCTATGGTATTTTGGGTTCAGTATGTGAAAGTTTTGCCTCCCTCAAAGTCAAGAACATAGTTCTATTAAGTGATCTCTTGTAAGATTGTTTTACCATTCACATATAGGTCTGTAATCTATATGAAATTGGGCTTTGCGTTTGGCTTGAGATAGAGATGAAGATAATTGTGTTCCCTCCTCCCAATATGGATGACCAAATGACACAGTACTATTTATTGAAAAGACTGCTTTTTTTTCCTACTGCATTTGCAAAGCCTGTTTTGTCATCAATCAAGTGTTCACATTTTTGAGGTTCTTTTTCTGGAGTCTTTTTTGTTGTTGTTGTCCCATTGGTCTATTTGTCTTTTCTTGGCACCAGTACTATTCTGTTTTAATTATTGCAACTTTGTAACAAATAGTATACTTTTCCTCCAACTTTATTCTTCAAGATTGGCTTGGCTGTTCTTGACCCTTTACATTTTTGTATAAAGTTTTGCTTGTCAGTCTCTCTCTCCAATGTAGGCATACTCTCTTTCTCTCATGAAAGAGTTCCTGGATTGTTGACTGGGATTGCATTAAATATACAGACAAGTTTGAGAAAGTTATCTTTAAACTATTGGGTTTTCTAGTTATTGAACATGGTATATCTCTCCATGTTTTTAGGTCTTTTCCTCTCCTGTCTTCCTGGTAATTTGATATTTTTGATTCTATTAGAAATGATACCATTAAATTTTAAAAATTTTAAATTATATACAGAATTTAATTTTATTTATCACTGTTATATAGAAATTTGGTTATCTTTTTTGTAAACTTTTATTTATGCTTAGTAACATGCACAAACTGTACACCTTCATTAATTTTTACATACTTAACTCAGATATGTAACTAACATCCAGATCAAGATATAGAACATTACCCAACAGCTTTCTCTGTGCCCCTCTTACTATACTGACTTTATCACCATAGATTCATTTAGCCTCTTGTAAAACATTGTATAAAAGGAATCATAGAATATGTTCTTGTGTCTGGCATTCTAAAGAATTATGACTGTAAGATTCATATAGAAGTAGTTTACTTTTCATCCTGTCTAATATTTTGTTATATGACTATATCAGAGATTTTTGTTCATTCTAATTGTTGATGGACATTGGAGTTATTTCTAGCTTTGGCTATCATGAGTAATGCTACTTTAAACATTCTTGTATGTCAGTTTTGGTACAATTATGTTTTCATTTCTATTTAGTATATAGATAAGTATTAAGTTATTGATCATATTATGTCTTCAGTTTTAGTAGAAATACTAGTTTTCCAACATAGTTAATCCAGAATTCACTCCCCTCAGGAGGCCTTAAGAATTTCAGTTGTTCCATTTCCTCCCTTAACACTTAATATCATCAGATTTTATTGTATTTTGCAATTTAATTTAATTTTATTATGCATTTTATTTTCTGGTACATCTGCAGGGTTATATCAGTTTGGTTTTAATTTACAGTTTTCTGATGACTAAGAATATTGACCAATTTATGGCCATTTGAATATTTTGTGAAGTGATTTTTCAAATAGTTCATTTTTAACTTATTCGTAAGTGATTGTAGTGTAATATACATAATATACATAAATTTTAAGTGTGCATAGGATACATAAGTTTTAAGTAGAAAAAATATACACCTGTGTAATATCCATTTCATTGGATTGTTTTTATTTATCTTATTTTGTATGAGTTCTTTATATATCTTTCATTCACTAATTTGAAGTATCAAGTTTATTATGTGCTAAATTCCTATATGCACTTGATTTAGTTTCTAGACTTTAATTCTATTTTATTTCCATTTCTTTTTTAAAAAACATTAAACATTATATAGGGGTCAAGTGAGACAATTTGGAGAAAAATGATAAATAGAAACTATTCTATTGACCACTAAAGAATATTATTTTGTGAATTCTTTTTTAATTGTAATTTTGTACTTTGATATTATATTAAATGGAGATGAATTTACAACTTGCTACTTTTATTTATATTTTAAATTGTAAAATATACATAACAAAATTTATCATCTTAATCATTTTTTGTGTACAGTTTAGCATTAAGTATGAGCATGTTGTTGTGTAACCATTTTGTAGAAATTTTCTTCTTGCAAAACCAAACTCTTTACACACAACTTATTTTCTCTTCTTCCTACCTGCTGTCAACCAATGTTCTGCTCTCTGTTTGTATGAATTTGACTACTGTAGATACCTCATATGAATGGAATCATACAGTAGTTGTCTTTTTGTGACTGTCTTATTTTTCTTAGCATAATGTTTTCAATTCTCCACTCCCCTTTTTGAGACTGAAGAATATTTCAGTGTGTGTGTGTGTGTGTGTGTGTGTGTGTGTGTGTGTGTGTCTGTGTATACCATGTTTTGTTTACTCTTTTTTCGGTAGGCATTTGGGTTGCTTCCATCTTTTGGCTATTGTAAATAATGCTGCTGTGAACATGGTGTACAAATATCTGTTTTTGTCCCTGCTTTCAATTTATTGTATATATACTCAGAAATAGATTTCATGAATTGTATGGTAATTCTGTTTTTAATTTCTGAGGAACCTTGTACTGTTTTCCATAGCCGAGTGCCATTTTACCTTTCACTAGTAGTGCACAAAAGTGCCAATTTTTTTATATCCTTGCCATTTGTTATTATTTTTATTGTAGCTATCCTGATGGATATAAGGTGCTATATTACTGTGGATTTTATTTGCATTTTCCTAGTGATTCCTTATGTTGAGCATCTTTTCATATGCTTGTTAGCCATTTGTGTATCTTCCTTGGACAAATGTCTATTCAAGTTCTTTGCCCATTTAAAGATCAGATTGCTGTTGTTTTGTTGTTGAGTTATAGGATTTCATTTTCTATTCTGAATATTAACTTTTCGTTATATAAATGATTTCTCTCAATGATCTATTTTTGTATAAATCTTTATGCCAGTACCACACTATTTTGATTACCTTGGTTTGTATTGTTTTGAAATTCATAGATATGAGCCTTCTAACATTTTTCTTTTTCAAAAAAAGTTTGTTTTGTCTATGCAGAGTTCTTTGAGATTCCATATGAATTTTAGGATGAATTTATCTATTTCTGCAAAAAAAAAAAAATGTTTTTGATAGAGGTTATATTAAATCTATAGATTTCTTTGGGTATGATTGACATCTTAACTATATTATGCCTTCCAATCCATGAATATGGGATGTCTTTCCATTTGTTGGTATTTTCTTTAATTTTTTTCACCACCATTTTATAGTTTTTAGAATACACATTTTCATCTTCTTAGTTAATTCTGCAGTATTTTATTCTTTTTTGATATTATAAATGGAATTGTTTTTTTAATTTCCTTTTCGAATTGCTCATTGTTAGTGTGTAAAAATGCAACTGATTTTTGTGTGCTTTGAATCCTGCAACTTTGCTGAATTCATTTATTAGTTCTAAAGGTTTTTTTTTTTTTTGGTGTATGGAATATTAGGGTTTTCTATATAAAAGATCATGTTGTCTATGAACAGAGATAATTTTACTTCTTTCTTTCCAATTTGAATATATTTAATTTCTTGCTTAATTGCTCTGGCTCAAGCTTCCAGTACTATGTTGAATAGAATTAGCAAAAGTGATCATCCTTACCTTGTTCCTGATCTTAGAGGAAAAGCTTTTAGACTTTCACCATTGAATATGATGTTAGCTGTGGGCTTTTCATATACGACCTTTATTATGTCTAGGTAGCTTTCTTCTTTTTCTAGTTTGTTAAGTGTTTCTCTCACTGCATTTTGTCCAGTGCCTTTTCTGTATTAGAGATGATCATGTGTTTTTTTCCCTGTCATTTTTTTAATGTGGTGTGTATTACACTGATTAATTTTATCTGTTGAACCATCCTTGCATTCCAGTTTGATTGCTTTTTTTCCTTTTTTAGCTTAAATAATCCTTATGTTTTTGTCTTTGACAGCTAGAAAAAGTCCTACAGCAAGGAGACATTGGAGAGTGTGCAGAACCATATATGATTTTTAAAGAAGCAGATGCCACCAAGGTAGAATATCGTACCTCTCATTTTCCTCACTTTTGTGTTCATTAGCAGTCACTCCCCATTCCCTTCAAATCCCCAAACCCAACCCTGAATAACCTCTAGTTTCCCAAATTATAATTTGGGAGAATACTATACAAAGCATATTAAAAAATTTTACTATTAATTCATTTTTCCTATTAGCTTACTCACTTTCTTACACTCTTCTTTATTTTCTTTGTCACCTAGCTTGTGTCATATATTGTGCTATTTTTTAAATTCTCCCTCACTCCCAAAGTAATTATTTAAAAAAACTTTTTTCTTGGCGAGTAGTTAATTCAGCTTAATTCGTAAATAATTAAATTTTTCCTGTTTTCACAAAATAGTGATATTGATGGAACTTTCCTTAGCAAACCGGAAGTATTTTAGGTTTTTAACTACAGATAATTAAGGAAAATGGTAAACATAGGAAATATAATCTCTGTTTTGCCATGAAATGACTAATTTCTAAATTTATAAAGCAAAAATAATTGATCAACAGTAGGTACCAAATTCCAGGTACCTTGAGTTAGCTACAAGAATAACAGGTGATCTTGGATCTTAGATCTGTCATTAGGGTATACCTCACCAACATTCTGTATGAGAAGAATATGTGAGATATTTGGTATAGGTTTTTACTCTTGGACCACTGATTGGCTACCTTAGTGTTTGTTTCAGGAATAGCCTAAAACTTGAGCCAGCCTCAGGATATCCTCCACATAGGCATATACTGTTTGGACCATTAGTTTTTTTCACAGTTTAGTTCTTTTGTAATACTTTTTTTCTTTACTTCTTTTATTACAACTCTGGGCTTATTATTGGCCTATTTTTACCTCTCACTCGCACTTCATGATTGTCATAAGTTATGGATTATTTCAAAGTGGATTAACTGCTTCCATCTTTTTTAGAATATTAAAATTCAGGAAGGCATAATCTAGAATATTTTGTAGTTTGCAGTTGCTGACTAGAACATGGTTATGTTTCCTTTCATAAAGTAGTACTTGCAGTACATAACATGTTTCACATTTGTTCTCCTTTCTTTTCTCCAAAGATGAGGTAATCACAAAAATTTCAAAGACTTATTCTATATATACATTTGTAGAACATGTTGAGGTTGTTCAGTGGTTAAGATAATACACTGTTAATCTCTGAAAGGATCAAGTTATTTTTCCATCTTTGCTGAGAACTGAGAATTCTTAACCTATTTATTATAAAATAACCTTTAATTCATTTTTTTGAGCATAATCATATAATGTATAAAGTTTTGTTTTGCAGAATAAAGAAAAATTGGAGAAGCTGAAAAGTCAAGCCGATCAGTTTTGCCAAAGACTTGGGAAATATCGCATGCCTTTTGCTTGGACTGCTATCCATTTAATGAATATTGTTAGCAGTGCTGGGAGTTTGGAAAGAGATTCTACAGAGGTAGAAATAAGCACTGGAGGTAAGACTGTTTTACATATAATATTTCTAACTATAATTTTTTCTGTTTTCTTACATGGACTTGTTTTATTTGTAGACTTTGTAACGTAATGAGGCATAAAAGGGTATTTCTTTGCCTTTTTTTCTTTAACGATTTTATTGAGATGTACCATTCACATACGATACCATTCACCCATTTAAAGTATATAATTCCAGTGTTTTTTGGTATAGTCACAAGGTTCTGTAACCATCACCACAATCTAATTATAGAACACTTTTGTAGTCATTAGCAGTCACTTTCCCTTCTCCCCAAATCCCCAAACCCAACCCTAAACAATTTCTAATCTACTTAGTGTGTATGGATTTGCTTGCGCCAATAATTTCATATGAGTAGAATTATACAATATGTAGTGTTTTGTGATTAGCTTCTTTTGGCAAAATGTTTTAAAGGTTTGTCCATGTTGTAGTATGTATCAGTATTTTTTATCTTTTTATTGCCGAATAATAGACCATTGTATTAATATATCACATTTTATTTTTTCATTCTTCAGTTGATGGACATTTGAGTTATTTTAACTCTGGTTGTTATGAATAATGCTGCAATGAACATTCATGTACAAACTTTTGTATGGACATACGTATTCATTTCTCTTGGCTATATATAGCAAGCTACAAGAGAAATTACTGGGTCATATGATACTTCTATGTTAAACCTTTTGAAGAATTATCAGATTGTTTTCCAATGTGGCTGCACCATTTAAAAATTCCGCTAACAGTGAATGAAGGTTCCCATTTTTCAATATCTTTGCCAGCACTTTTGTTATCTGTTCAGCCATTCTAGTATAGGTGAAGTGGTATCTTATTGTGGCTTTAATTTGCTTTTTCCTGATAGCTAATGGTGTTGAGTATTGTTTTGTGTGCATTGGCTATTTTTATATCTTCTTTGGAGAACTGTGTAGTTGTATCTTTTGCCCATTTTTTAATGGCTTTTTTTGTTTTATTACTTAGTTCAAAAGTGGCTTTTTCATATTCTTATCACTGAATTAGAGTTCTTTATTCTGGATACAAACCCCTTATCTAATAAAGGATTTGCAAATGTTTTCTCCTAATTTGTAGGTTGTATTTTTTACCCTCGGTGGTATCGTTTGCAGCACATAAGTTTTGAATTTTGATGAAGTTTGTTTTATATGATTTTTCCTTAGTTGGTTGTGCTTTCGGTGTCATATCTAAGAAAGTGTTACCTAACTCAAGATTAAGAAGATTTACTTGTATAGTTTTGTCTAACAGTTTTATAGTTATGGCTCTTATATTTAGGAATAATCCATTTTGAGTTAATTTTTGTACATGGTGAGAAGTAAGGGTCCAACTTAATTCTTTTTATGAAGATATCTAGTTGTTCCGACACCATTTGTTGAGAAGACTATTCTTTCTCCCATTGAATGGTCTTGGCATTCTTGTTGAAAATCAGTTGACTGAAGATGTATAGATTTTATTTCTGCACTCTCAATTCTATATCATTGATTTTATGTCTGAGCTTATGCTACTATTACACCGTCTTTATTATTTTAGCTTTGCAGTAAATTTTGAAATTGGGAAAAGTGAGTCCTCCAACATTTTTTTATCCTCTTTCAAGATCGTTTTGACTATTTTGGGTCCTTTATATTTTCTTATGAAGTTTAAGATCAGTTGTCAGTTTTTGCATAAAGGCAACTGGAATTTTGATAGGAATTACATTGAATCTGTAGATCAGTTTCTGGAGCCCTATTAACAATATTAAGTCTTGCAATCCCTGAACAAGGAATGTTTTTTTTAGTTATTTAGATCTTAAAATTTTTTTCAATGTTTTATAGTTTTCAGTGTACAAGTCTTACCCTTTCTTGTTAAATATATACCCAAGTATTTTATTGGTTTTTGATGCTGTTTTAAATGGAAATGTTATCTTAATTTTATTTGCAAAATGTTCATTTCTAGTGTACAAAAATGCAATTGACTCTTAAATATTCATCTTGTAACTCTTTGAACATGATTATTAATTCCATTTTTTTTAATTTTCTGGATTCTTTAGGATTTTCTATATACAAGGTCATGTCATACACAGATAAAAATAGGTTTACTTTTACATTTGCAGTCTAAATGTTTTTTATCTCTTTTTCTTTTCTAATTGTGTTGAATGGAACCTCCTGTACAATATTAAATAGAAGTGGCAAGAGTGGATATCCTTGTCTTGTTCTTGACTTTAGGGGGAATGTATTCAATCTTTCTTTCACCATCCAGTCTGCTGTTTGCTGTAGGACTTTCATAGATGCAATTTAGTAGGGTGAGGAAGTTTCCTTCTATTCCTAACGATTTTAGTGTTTTATCATGAAAGTTTGTTGACTTTTGTCAAGTGTGTTCTCTGCCTCTATTTAGATAATTTCTATGGTTTTTGTCCTGTATTCTTGTAGTATGGTTTTTTATTCCCATAGGAAAACTTAAAATATTTTATTGGTGTAATCTAGAAAATTTAAGAACTGATACATCTTTGGTATTTATAAATGTAATTTCTGTGGGTAATTCTATAGAGGGACTTAAAGGATCAGAAAATACAAATTGGAACATTCTAGCACCTTTTAATATAAATAGAAATGCACTGACGCAGAGGTAAAAAAAAAATCTTAGAACTTTTGTTGGGAAACTATAAATAAATTCATTCTTTCCGATCAGCTTTTAACTATGTCAAGGTTTATGATCTTTAGGATTGTATTTTTTATACTGGTCACCTGTGCTTTAATTTCTTGGCTGAAAAGAACCCATAGCAAACATCACATTTAAGGTCTTTACGTATTTGGTTCTTAGTTGAATGAATTTGACCTTTTAAATATGGTATAAATGTTTATAAAAAGTTGCTTTAATAAGCAGCAATTAAACTTCTATTACCTTTTTTTTAAACCTGGCAATAACTTTTGATTTTAAAAATACAGTAGTAAAGATTGAGGTATAAACTTTTCACAAAACATACTTAGTCTTTTTGCACTGAAATTGTTCATTTTGTATGTCCAGATACTTCAAATGGCCAATTCTTTTTTCACTTCACCTTTGTTTGCAGTCATTAATTGATTGGTTTTTGGATGTTAAACTAGTCTTACAGTTCTGGGAAAGTCCCATTTGGTCATAGTATATAATCTTTATATGTGCCATTAGAGTCTGTTTACTACTATTTACTTAGTATTCTTGCTTCGAAATTCATAAGGGATATTGGTCTGTAGTTTTCTATTTTATGATGTCTCTGTCTGGTTTTAGTATCAGGGTAATACTGGCTTCATAGAATGAGTTGTGAATTGTTCCTTCGTTTTTTGGAAGAGTTTGGGAGGGATTGGTATTCTACTTTGAAAGTTTAGAAGAACTCACTAATGAAGCTGTCTTGGCTTGGTTTTTCCTCATGTAAGTTTTTTTTTTTTAATTACTAATTAGATCTCTTTACTTGTTTTAGATCTAGCACATTTTCTCTTTTATCTTGAGTCATTTGCAGTACTGCATATCTATCTAGAAATTCCATTTCATTTAAATTATCTAATTGTTATCTAATCTTAACTGTTGACCTATAGTTATTCATAGTATTACAATTTATTCTTTCTAAGGTCTGTAGTGATGTTCCTTCTTTATTATTGATTTTAGTAATTTGAATCTTTTCTATTTTTTCTTCATCAGTTTATCTGAAGTTTTTAAAATTTTATCTTTTTGAAGAACCAATTTTTGGTTTTATTGATTTTTTCTTATTGTTTTTCTAGTTTTTATTTAATTTATTTCTGTTTAGCTGTTGTTTTTTTTTTGTCTCCCTTGTAATGCTTGCTTTGGGTTTAGTTTTGTTTTTCTAGTTTCTTTTTTTAAATAATTTATTATACTTTCTTTCTTTTTTTTTTCCTTTTTTTTAAAGTTTATTGGGGTAACACTGGTTAATACAATTATATAATTTTCAGGAGTACATTATAATTTGACATCTATATAGTCTATTGTCTTTTTCTAGTTTCTTGAGATGTAAGGTTAAATTATTAATTTGAGATGTCTTTTAATATAGGCATTTGTATGTATGAATTTCTTTCTGAGCATGGCTTTAGTGATATTCTATGTATTTTGGGATGTTAAGTTTTGATTTTTATACATCTTAAGTATTTTCTAATTTCTCATGTTATTTCCTTTTTGACCCTTTGGTTATTAAAGGGTGTGCTGTTTACTTTTCACTTGTTTATGAATTTCCCTAATTTTCTTCTGTTATTGATTTATAGTTTAATTTCACTTTCTTGTAGAACACATTTTATATGATCTTGGTCCTATTGAATTTATTTTTTTATGGCTAGTACAGGCGTACATCAGAGATATTTCAGGTTTGGTTCCAGCCTACTACAAATATTGCAATAAAGCAAGTCACACAGGTTTTTTGGTTTCCCATGCATATTAAAGTTATGTTTAGACTGTACTGTAGTCTGTTAAGTGTGCAATAGCATTATGTCTAAAAAAACAATGTACCTACCTTAATTGAAAAATATCGCTAAAAAACGCTAACCATCATCTGAGCCTTCAGTGAGTTGTCATCTTTTTGCTGGTTGAGGATGTTGCCTCAATGTTGATGGCTGCTGACTGATCAGAATGGTGGTCACTGAAGGTTGGAGTGGCTGTGGCAGTTTCTTAAAATAAGACAACAATGAAGTTTGCCACATCGATTCAGTTCTTCTTTCACTAATGATTTCTCTGTAGCATGCACTGCTGTATGGTAGCATTTACCCATAGTAGAACTTCTTTCAAAATTGGAGTCAAACCTCTCAAACCTTGCTGCAGCTTTATCATGTAAGTTTATGTAATATTCTAAATTCTTTGTTGTCATTTCAACAGTCTTCATAGCATCTTTAGCAGGAGTAGAGTCTGTCTTAAGAAACCACTTATTTTGCTCATCCATAAGAAGCAACTCCTCACCTGTTAAGTTTTATCATGAGATTGTAGCAGTTCAGTTACATATTCAGGCTTCACTTTTAATTCTAGTTCTCTTGCTATTTTCACTACATCTGCAGTTACTTCCTCCACTGAAGTCTTCAACTCCCCAAAGTCATTCATGAGAGCTGTAAGTCAACTTCTTCCAAAATCTTGTTAATATTGATTTTTTGACCTCTTCCCATGAATCGTGAATATTCTTAATGGCATGTAGAATGATGAATATTTCCAGAAGGTTTTCAATTTACTTTGCCCAGATCTATCAGAAAAATCACTATGGCAGCTATAGCCTAATGAAGTGTATTTCTTAAATAATAAAGTTTGAAAGTTGAAATTACTACTTGATCCATGGGCTGCAGAATGGATGTTGTATTAGCAGGCATGAAAATAATATTAATCTTGTACATCTCCAACAATACTTGTGGGTGACCAGGCACATTGTCAATGACCACTAACATTTTGAAAGGAATCTTTTTTCCCGCTCCCTGAGCAGTAGATCTTAACAGTGGGCTTAAAATATTCAGTAAGCTGTGTTGGAAATGGATGTGCTGTCATCCAGGCTTTGTTGATCCATTTATAAAGCACAGGCAGAGTAGACAGCGTAATTCTTAATGGCCCTAGAATTTTCAGAATGGTAAATAATCATTGGCTTAAATTTAAAGTCACCAGGGGCATTAGCTCCTAATTAGAGAGTCTGCCTATTCTTTGAAGCTTTGAAACCAGGCATTAATTTCTCTTCACTAGCTATGAAAGTCTTAGATGGCATTTTCTTACAATATCAGGCTGTTTTGTCTGCATTGAAAATCTGTTGTTTAGTGTAGCCACCTTCAATAATTACCTCAGCCAGCTCTCCTGGATAACTTGCCACAGCTTCTACAATGGCACACTTGCTGCTTCACCTTGCACTTTTACATTATGGAGATAATGTAAAAGACTTCTTTCCTTAAACTTTATGAACTATGCTAGCTTGGTTCAGACTCTCTGTTAGCTTCAAACTTTTCTCCTGCAGCTTCCTTGCCTCTCTCAGCCTTCATATAATTGAAGGTAGTTTGCACCTTGCTCTGGATTAGGCTTTGGCTTAAGGGAGTGTTGTGGCTGGTTTGATCCTCTGTATGGATTCCTAAAACTTTCTCCATATCAACAATAAAACTGTTTTGCTTTCTTATCTTTTGTGTGTTCACTGGAGTAGCACTTTTAAATTTCCTTCAAGACCTTTTCTTTTACATTCACAGTTTGGCTGTTTGATGCAAGAGGCCTGACTTTTAGCCTGTCCCAGCTTTCCACATGTCTTCCTCACTGAGCTTCATCATTTCTAGCTTTTGATTTAAATTGAGGGAAATGCTACTCTTCTTTTCACTTGATCGCATAGAGGCCATTGTAAGTTATTAACTGGCCCGATTTCAATATTGTTGTGTCCCAGAGAATAGGAAGGACCAAGGAGAGAGTGACTGATGGGGAACAACTGTTCATTGGAGCAGTCGAAACACATACGATATTTATTAAGTTTGGTATTTTATATGGGTACCATTTGTAGTACTCCAAAACAATTACAATAATAACATCAAAGATCACTGATTACAGATCACCATAACAAATACAATAACAATGAAAATGTTTGAAATATTGTGAGAATTATCAAAATGACACAGAGACATGAAGTGAGCAAATGCTGTCAGAAAAAATGGTGCCTAATAGACCTGCTCAAAGCATGGTTGCTTTAAAACAAATGTTAAATATTATGAAAATTAATATCTTACTTTTTTTCCTTGATAGAACGAAAAGGGTCTTGGTCAGAGAGGAGGAATTCTAGTATTGTTGGTAGACGATCACTTGAAAGGACAACAAGTGGAGATGATGCTTGTAACTTGACCAGCTTTCGACCTGCTACACTCACTGTGACGAATTTTTTTAAGCAGGTATTGTTCTGTCATGAAGGAATTCTAGGGGGTTATTTGTACATCAATTTATTTTGGTTTCAGAAAAGTCATAATTGTACATGCTCATGTAGTACATGTACATGTAATAATTGATTATGATTTCAAGAAATTTGAAAAAACTAAGAAAAAATATAGAACAAATAAAAAATTTAAAAATAAACAATAAGATTTATAACCATTTTATCATTAAACAACATTAGGTAATAATGCCTCAAAATCAGTCTCCACTTCTATATCCTATTTTTTAATTATAATATTTTAATTTTTCCTAAACATTGATGGTTTGCTTAGTCAGAAAGATTCTGTTGTTACATCTGTCCTCCCCATGCAAGCTTTTTTTTTACCTCACCTATCACATCCATGGTATATGGAGTAGAACTTTGAGGTCCTAATAGTGCATTTCTATGCTAAAATACCATCGTTGTTTTTATAGGTGAGTTTATATGTCCATGAAGTTCTTAACGATATTTTATTCTTTGCAAGTATGTTCCCTACACTTCAATTCGTGAATCAAATCAGTATTTTTCAAATGCTGGTTATAATCCATTAATGATAGTGGAAATTTAGTAGATAACACCCTGCTTGAAAAAAAAAGTAGTGGAATAAAAATATAATAGTGCATTACACATTATGAGGTTAAATATTGCTTCAGTGAGCTTTCTTTCTTCCCTTTTTTTTTTTTGTGTGTGTGTGTGTATGCATGTGTATATGTGCATACTGGATTTTGATGTAAAATAAATTTTATACTGTGAATCAAGATTGGAAAATTGGGAAAGCCTTTGTCCAGATGTCCAGAACCATATAAGAATGAAATAAAATTTATATTAATGAGACAAACTGGAAAAGGATACCATGTATGTATTTTAGATCAGATTAAAGAAAAATACTAAGTATTGTCTCAAAATTCTTTTTTTAAAGATGTTACTCTATATAAGAGGAGGAAATCCTGGCTTACTGAGACCTTATAGCTTCAAAAAGCAAGTTTTTAGGACAGCATGTGCCATGAGCTGACAGATAGCAATCTATTTGAAGCCCCTTTCATAGTTATATATCAATAGCATTTATAGGCAGCTTCTCTGAGAGACTCAATTGGAAAATAAGGCAGGTAAGAAGTGTCTGAAATGGTAAGAGTCTTTTTCGCTGTGGACAGTAATAGAAGAAAATCTAGAAAAGGACTCAGTGTTACTTAGATGAGGTGATAGGGCAAGTATAGCTATGGGAACAGGGCAGTAGATTTACCTGATAAATTGATAGAACCTTGTAGCTATGACATTTCTCTTTTTTTATACTTCTTCAGCTGCTATATCACTTTTGCCACTATTTCCACAGCTCTTTTTTTATTTCTTCAGCTGCTTTATCATTGAACTGGTATTATAAACTTAAATTAAGGAATCTTCCATCCTCTTACCCACCTATATTTATTCAACAAATATATTTTGAGCATTCACCATGTGCTGGAGGCTAGAAACTAGCACAGAGTGATTGTGAAATCTTAAAAGTAAATGATTGCTGGAGACATGGAGCAATGGAAAGCAATTACCCTTGGTTTTGTACAGTTCCATATTTTTTTAGCAGCATATACAATTTTTATAAGTATTTTTAAATAACTAGGATATTATACATAAGGCAAATGCAAATTAAGTAAAAAGCAGAGATTACAGTTTTAGAATTCAAGGCACAAGTTTCTTATAAATGAGATATAGAAGGCAATTTGTTTTTTTAATTAATAAGAGGTTACTATCCATGCTTGTAATATACTAATCATTGTTTATGTACAGATTTGAAATGTGTCAAGCTAAAATTATTAGAAATACATGAAGATTTAAAGACAAAATCAAACCCACATATTAGTTTTAAGGACATTTGTTCTATTTGTTAAAAGGTTTATAAGTTATCGATTGCTCCAGGATTATGCAACAGTAAACATGTATTGTGGAGAAGGGGTGTCAGCTATGCTCATTCACATGTTTGGAAGTTAGGTGGTGTCAGCTGATGTAGTTTGACTTCTGAGAAGACTGAAATGACTCAGACCTCTTCCATGTCTCTTCTACTTTCATCCTCTAGCAGGCTAGCTTGGTCATGTTCTCATAGCAGTGGCCAAAGTTCAAGAGAGAGAACAAGCTCACTTTTGTGCATATGTTTGTCAGGTTTCTCCTACCATGATTGCTTATTGGCCAAAGCAAGTCACATGGTCAAGCTTGGGGAGGGAATTATGCCCCACCTAACAAAAGGCATAGAAACAGGGGGCCAAGAATGGAGACCAATAATATAATCAATTTAACAGGTTAAGTAGGCAGAAATAATTAAGGCTAGAGATAATCTGAATGTATTATAAGTAAGGACCATTTAAAGATCTATATGAATTCTATACTCAAAAGGAGAGAATATACTGTTTTAGCAAATGATGGAACATTTATAATAATCATATATTAGGTCACTGAAAAAAATCCTCATGAAGTCAAATTCTCTAACCATAAATCAAACCTAAAACCTATTTATAAAAGTATTAACAAAAATCTCCAACCCCTTAGAAGTTAAAAATCACTTTTCTAGATAATGGGGTAAAGGAAGATCAGTTCTGTACCCCCTTTAGAATACATCAGTGAACCAAAGGGATATGGCTCAGGGTGAGCTCATGGTAATAAAATAGCCTTAAATATATTCACTACCAAGTAAGATAAAAAGATAATATATGAACTATGCATTAAAAACAGTAAGATATCAAATGCAGGAGGTTTGGATTAATAAAATCTAAAAACTGACTCGAATAAAAGAATAAAATCAATCTCTACCTTTTTAATTGTAAAAAGAAAATACATTATTAAAATTATTAATTGAAAATTTTATATTAATTAGATATAGTATGGTTTTGTTTGTCTCTTTTCCCATTGATTGAAGTCTTCTCAGAGTTTTCTTTCTGGTCTTAGTCTCAGGATCATTGTCCTTTTCTTTAAGAGTAGTTTTTTGTTGTCATGTCTTTTCTTTTTCAAATTTAGCCAATGCTTTATAGTTTGCATCTAAGAAATTTGGTAATATCGAGTTGAAAAGACACATATAAATTCAATAATAACAAATTTATAAGGCTGCCATACACGCGCACGCACATGCACATACACACACACACACACACACACACACACACACACACACATTTTGAATTGTGTTTATATTCTTTCTTTTCATCAACTTGTGTTGATTTTCTATATTTTAGAGGATCCTATAATAATTTATAGACATAAATTATAGGCTATAAGTAATTATATAAAATTTAAAAATAACAGTATCATAACTCAATAAAATTTGAAAGCATAAAAGGAAGTAGGTCAGCATGTTTATTTTTAATCATGATTTTATTTTACTTTTCATTCTGACTAAATTGAAGAAAGAAGAGCCATATAGTTCATTTCAATCTATTATATTTGTTTTAGCAAATTATTTTTTTCGTTTTTAAATTCAGGAAGGAGACCGCTTAAGTGATGAAGATCTGTACAAATTCCTTGCTGATATGAGAAGGCCATCTTCTGTTTTACGGAGACTAAGACCAATTACAGGTATATTAAAATTTTGAGTAGAAAAGACTATAACTGTTATCACTAATATATTGTATTGTTTGTAATTGTGTATTCTTTTTTTTTCTCTTATCTGGCACATGTCTTTCTGTGCTCAGTGCTGATCAGTCTTCTCATTATTCTACTCTTATGTGGTCTAACAGTTTGGACGCAGGATTTGAGTACTGAATGAGAATGATGAATAATATTGTGGCTTAAAATTATTTTCTAGAGGAAAGAAAAGAAATTCATGGAATGGTAAATATTCAGAAATAGATTCATATTGTGATGAAAGCAAACCATTCTAGAGTAAAACTATTTTGAAGACTACCGAGTTTAAATTAAATATTTAATCTTGGAAATGTTGGCTTGTTCCTATGCTAGATTCTTCTGTTTTCATCTTTCATTTTGCTTCTTCCTTCTCATTCATTATTTCATTCATTCATTCATCCATTCGTTCATTTAGTATTTTACATGTATTTATACCTTTCTCAGTAATTTATAAGTTTGAGACTTGATAAAATGAAGTAATTTAGAGGTCTGAGATGACAGTAATTTTGGTTTCTTCTCACAATTGCAAAAATGGGGTCTAAACCTTCCAAAAACATTTTTAACATGAAGTTTTTATTTATTATGTTTACATTGTTTTTACAATATATCTTTATATGCAGCTCAGCTGAAGATAGACATTTCTCCGGCACCTGAAAATCCCCATTATTGCCTAACCCCAGAGCTACTTCAAGTGAAGCTTTACCCTGACAGTAGAGTTAGACCTACCAGAGAAATTTTGGAGTTTCCTGCCAGGGATGTTTATGTTCCAAACACTACTTACAGGTAACACACTTTAATTTTGGGGAATTCTGAAATAAGATAACTTATATGTTATAATATTAAAGTAGAAATAGAATGCAACTTTCCAAAAATATTCTGTAGCTTTGTCACATATTCCATTTCTTACTACCTGATTTTATTACTGGTGCTCTATTAAGCTTTTACTCTGTGTTAGCTATAATGTTAATTACATTACATACATTATCCTTCTTGGTCCTCATAGTTGGAAGTAGGTGTTACCTTTTTAGAAGTGAATAAACTGAGGGATAGAGAGTTTAAGTATACTTGAGTATGGTGGATCTAGCATTTGAATCATGGACTATTAGGTTAAAATATTTACAGTAAAATGTATCAGCTAATCAATCATTTCCATTCTTGCAACTTTCTTAGTTTTCCTTGCAACTAAATTAGAAGTTACAAAGCAGAGGAGCTTTCCTAGGCTCACTTGGCTTACTGTACATTTGTTGTCTTGGAGCCTATTTACCAAAGTGTATATATATATATACTATTTATATTATGACACAAGAGCCATGTAATTCATGTTTCTTAAACTAGGTTATCACACAATGGTAGATCTCGCTTAAGGTTTGGAGTTTTTAATACTTTTTGTGCCATGGTACCCTTTGGCAGTCTTGTGAATCCTATGATTCTCTTTTTTTGGAATAGTGTTTTAAAGTACATAAAATAAAACACATAAGATAACAAAGGAAGTCAATTACATTGAGTTACAGTTATTAAAATATTAAAATATTAAAGTGATATATGTTTATTAATTGACTGAATAACAAGATCTAGCTGTAGGTCTAAAAACTATCATATTTTCTAAGTGGCGATACACATGAGCAGTATTTTGAGATATCTGCAATAGTTGTAAAAATATGAAATATGTGTGATATCTATCAACAATAAAGTCTCATGTATTGTATTGCTAATACCGGCATGATTAGTTTGGAACTTAAGGAAGTTTCAAAAAAATTAAGTATTTCTTTCCCATTTAAGTTTACAGTCCCCGGCTTTAGAGCGTATTAGTCTTTCAATTTGTTTTTAGTTTTCATAAATTTCTTGAGCTATTGCCACTTACTGTGCTTTTTTGGTTTCGGCCTAGATATACCACTCTATCCAGTTGGTCCGAGTTAATTTTAACTACAAAAATTCTTGAAGTTGAGAGCTGTTTCCTAACATTTACCATAGCCACCCAGAAGTTTTCAGTTAGGGGCTTACATTTGAACGTGATAGACTGTTATCTCAGACTCTGAGAGAAGGAGTGAAGTTTCAGAAACGGTAACAGAATGTGAGGAGAGCAATTTTGTTCTATCCTGAAATGAGAGTGTTTTCAGTTAGGAAGCATTTGTACAGATTATTAACTTAAAGAGATATAAAGAGCGATATCCAAGATCCAGTTTTTACAAGTATATAAATTTTTTTAGGACTTTATAGTTCATAAAACCATTCAAATACAGTATCTTACTTGGTGGTTACAACAATCCTGTGAAGTAGATTTGGCAAGGTTATTATTATTCCCACATATGGTGGATGGAAACTGAGGCTTAGTTGCTTATTTGAAGATCAGTAGTTACCTTACATTTTTAAGGTTGTAGGTTATTGCTTTTTCAAAAATATCTGATCATACTGTTAGGTATTCCTGAGAATAACGATATGAATTTAGAAAAATTTCTATGTTTGAGATTGAGTCCTTGATTTTATATTTTTTGAAATGTCAACGAAACCTCATTTTATAAAGGCTTACTATGGGAGTTTGTTAATTCTACTTTCATGACCTTGAACTGCATATTTAACACCAGTTGAATAATTTTGGCCTAGTTGATTTTCTGTGAGTGCACTTTGGACTAGAAAGGCCAGCTATTGGGTTCCTTTTCAGTTATGAAAACTGCTGTGTTGAACAATCACTTAGTAGTACATGCATAAATGCAATGCTTGTGGTTGTTAGTGATAGGAAAATGAGAAGGAAATTTGATTATCCTATAATAGAAGGTGGAATATTTAATAATACATATTTGGATTAGGTTTCATAAAAGAGGCAAATAGTAGATACTCAGTAAATACTGGTTAATGGATACATTTCTGATTCATGGGTGAGTTAATTGATTTCCATGACTTATACTATCAGGAAGATAGAAGCATGAAAACGTTCTAAGATGGTGGAGATTGGGTAAATAAATTATGTACTACAAAAAGTAATCCTGAAATGAGAAATATGTATACTTGTTCTCAGTAAAATTCACACTGGTTCAGACTAAGCTCTTGGTATAGAAATTTTGTAGTACAGTAGTCTCCTCTTATCTGTGGGGGATATGTCCCAGGAGGATACCTGAAACCCTGGATAGTGCCACACTCTCTCTATACAGTATGTCCTCACTTAATGTCATTGATAGGTTCTGTGGTTAAGCAAAACAACATATAACAAAACCAATTTTACCATAGGCTAATTGATATAAACAAGAGTTAAGTTCCCTACATTGAATGAAACAATGTTATTCAAGGACCTGCTGTATTATACTGTTTTTTTTCCTGTGCACATATACCTGTGATAAAGTTTAATTTATAAATTAGATACAGTAAGAGATTAACAACAATACTAAAATAGGACATTTATAACAATCTTGTAATAAAAGTTATGTGAATGTGGTCTCTCTCTCTTTCAAAATATCTTATTGTACTGTTCTCACCCTTCTTGTGATGATGTGAGATGATACAAATGCCTACGTGATGAGATGAAGAGATGTGATGTGAATGACATAGGCATTGTAGGTAGCGTTAGGACACCATAGACCTGACAACACATCATAAAGAAAATCATCGAGCCATGAAGATGTCATGTCTTCCACCCACAAATTTAATGCCTTTTCTATCTTAACTAAGCACTTATCATAACACTGGAGCTGTAACTTTGGCAGTTTGAGATGCAACAGCAAAACTGGAATGAATTTCTCTTTTCATTCACTAGAGTGAATTTCACAATTTCATGGATAGAAGATTTGTTCTTACAGTCAATTTAGCAACCTCAGAGTGTGATGTTTTTTCTAATTAAGTCTAGAACTTTCACCTTTTAAAGGAAGCACTTTATTACATCTCTTTGTCGTGTCTGAATTGCTTGCATCCCCACTTTTGTGCTTTGGGGCCACTATTAAGTAAAATAAGGGTTACTTGAACACAAACATTGCAATACTACTACAGATCACTGTTCACCTAGACGGCTACTAAGTGACTAATGGGTGGGTGGCATATACAGTGTGGCTATACTGGACAAAGGGATGATTCACATCTTGGGTTGGGTGAAGTGGGATGGTGGAAATTTCATCATGCTATTCAGGACAGCAATTTAAAACGTGTGAATTGTTTATTTCTGAAATTTTCCATTTAATAGTTTTGAACCACACTTGACTATGGGTAACTGAAATCATGGAAAGCAAGATTGCAGATGGGGGGGGATGGGGCAAGGGAACTACTGTAATTCATTAAAATCAAGTAGATTGACTATCTTTGATGCTTTTGGAGTTTTTATTACTGTTTTCCACAATTTTTATTATTATGTTTGCCAAATTTACTTTTATGTCTTCACTTGCTATGTTGCAGTTGAGGGGTACAAACAGGAATGCTGCAAGGTTTCAGAGGAAGGAGTCTCCCTTTACTCTAGGATATTTGTGAGGATGGGGGGGAATGCGATTATCTGTGTCTCGAAATATAAGTAGGACCTAGCCAAGCAGAAAGGTGTGAAGAGGCATTCTAGACAAATGGAATGGCATTAGGAAATTATATACAGGATGTTTAAAAGTGGATCGTTTTAATTAGAGTTGAGGGTTTGTATTGGGCAGGAAATGGTTAAAGAGGTAATTAAGGGTCAGATTATAAAAACCCTTGAATACCTGGAAGAGATAGGAATTTTGGTCTGTAGGCTTATGCTCCTTTAATTGGGGTACATGCTCTTGTGAGGGCACCGCTATATGGGATATGCAAATCCATGGGATAAACATGACACATCTTCCAGAAACATCACTTTTCAGAAGATTTGGAGAATAAATAACTATTTTTATGTGAAGATAGATTTATGGAGTAGAAAACACAATTCACATGCAATTTTAAGATAAGATTCTAAAATTTAAGGTAAAATCCTAATAAGATTCTAAAAGAAATTTGTCCTTATATCAAGCCATTTTATTTTATAACTCCGGAACCTATAAGCATATGTTTTCAGTATCTTCTGTTATCACAGTCTTTCAATAGACGAGTTCAAATGACACAGGTCAAAGTAGTATGCAGCTATTATAAATTTGTTTTAGAAAGATTAAAGGGAAATAGACATAAAATTAGGAGGCCAGGCAGGAGGCTATTTAGATAATTTTAAGACTCAAGTTAAAAGTAGCACTTGGTAGTTTTTTGACAGTAGACATGGGAAAAAAACATATCAGATTAAAAGACTTTTCAAAAGAAGATTATATCAGACTTAGTAGCTTATTGTGCAGGAAAGTTGGTTTATAAAGTTAAGTGAAAAGCCAGAGGTATCTTCTGGTTTTAAGCTTTAGAGACTAGGAAGAATGATAGTGCCATTAATGGGTATAATGAAGTAAGGAGGGGAGTGGGATAGGGTAATAAGGGAGGAAGGGACCAGCAGAGGCGGTAAGGCATTGATGAATTTATATGATATATTGAATTTGAGGAGACTATAGGATATCAAAAGGAGAAATGGCAGGTAGGCAATGTAAGAAAGAGAACGAGAGAGAGATCTGGGAATGTTACATAGATTTGGGAACTTTATTCATGGAAAATAGATGAGTCTATGAGAGTAGATTGAGTTTCTGAAGGTCAGAGTAGAAGAGATGGTTGAAGATTGTGCACTGACCCACAAAACTATGTACTAGGAGGGAATAGGGCTATAAAGATGGATTCAGTTTAGGGGTAATCCTTGGAGAGTGTAATAGTGTTGTGGAAGCAAAATAAAGGTCATTTGAAAAAAGTATTGCTATTAGTAAGTAGTTAGGGATCAAAGAGTTTGTGGACAAAGAAAAGGCCTTTAGATTCGACAGTTGTGAGTTAGTGGTGAACTTAGAACATTTTTGGCAATGAAGACAAAAGGACACAATTTTGTGCACTATAAAAAAATCCTTTCTCTTTCACTACCAGAATTGTCTCTCAATTTGAGCTTTATATGCCGAAAAAACTTAGTACTCCTAAAAAGAACAAAACGAAACATATTGTTTGAGAATTGTAAAAAAATTGAAAAGCAAAGAGGAAACAATTGGTATATTAAGGCTTTATTTTGCTTTTGAAAGCTTCCCCGCCAAAATTTTTTAAGCTATTTTGGTGTTCTGGCTCTAAAATGTCAATTTTGACAGTTTGGCTGTGGTTCTGAAAACTAAGCTTATTCTTGCCTATATTTTGTGCTTTTTGGGAACAAAATATTTATGTAGGATCTACATAGTTCATACATATTTATATATGTCATATATAAAAAGTATGTACTGGGTAATTTGAAATATATAATGCTGAGTATTTATTGACTAAGGTGAGTTACTATATAATTTGGGCCCTCATTATATTCTTTAAAAACTGCATTTAATTCAAAGTTTTATTTCTCTTTTATAGTTTCTTAAAAAACTTATTTAAAAATAAATACTGACAAGTAATAATTGTGATCAAAAGATTTACATTTAATAATCCTTGAGGATTTAGAATTTAGATTATTTAAATTAGAAATAATCACACTTGAATGTGAATAAAAACTACAAGAACTTAAATTTCTATAATTTAGGGGAATTTTTATTAAAAAGTCTTTATTAAATTTGGAAGCATACATACATGTATCTTAGGCTATTTAAACACTCAATAACTTGTTATGATGTTTAATTCATAAATTTTAATTCATTGAAAACCTGCACATAAGTATTAGACTCATACCATGTCCAGGGGAATAAATTATTAAACTTTAACTTGATGTCACAAATACATTTATTCTTATTACATTCCGATAGGATCCTTTTAAAATGATTAGTTTTCACATTGTTTTGTTAAAATATATAAAATTTATATAGTATAGATAAGTTAAAAAATATATGTTAAGGTACAGTGATACCTGATATTAAAGTCAATGTGACTTAGTAATCATGATCTGCTGCATTTGTTTAAGACAGTGAACCTATTTCAATACAGTATTTATCCTGCTTCATTTGGCTTCATACATAAAGCATACCGAACATTTACTTCAAATTATTTTGTAGCAAAATGAAACATCAGTTTAAAATTCATATAGATTTTTACATGTATTATGAACTAACTAAAGTTTAGTTTGAAATTAATATTACAGCATTTAAGAACTGTACAGTTATCAGTCCTTTATATTCATTTAGAATATTAGCAAGAAAACTAGTTTTTTAAACTGAGGAAGTTGTGAAATTAGCCCACATGATGACTTTTAAAATAAAAGTCTCTTTGTAAGTTATTTATTTAAAAAAGTTATTTAAAAATTCACCCCTTGGTTAAAATTTAGATTGTGACCATCTAATTAATTCTCGTATCACAAAATATATGAATAAATGATATAAGAATTTTGATAAAGGTAAATGATGCTCTTTTAGGAAATGTGACAGTATGTTTAATCTTAAATTGACAGTGGTTTTAAAATAAAGAATTTATTTCTAAAGACTCTTTTAGGGATTTAATATCAGGTTATTAAACAACAGTAACTTGGGATGATTTTAATGTTTAATTCATTGGCTTTTTAATTTGCCTCAGTTCAGATCTTTCTGAATCTGTAGGATGGATCAACATTTTGGTTGATTTGCTAGAGTATAACTTTCCATTTTGAGACTTCCAAGATATTCCTCTTCTCTCTGGCTTAGTTTTTGATCTTGGCTTGTTATATTTACTGTTTAGGTTGTTTTCTCCACATACATCGTGCCACCACCAGCCTCCTAAAGAAGATAGATATGCAATTTATGGATACAAACTCATATGTAGTTACCATTATTATATTTCCCCATGAGTATATCCTTATTTCTTATAAATATGACTGTTGTATACATGTATCTTAATTTTAAATACTCTGTACAAGTCTTATATACCCCACTAAAAATAAAATACCTGAGAAAGGTTAGAAGAAAAATATCTGGTTGAATTAGAATCAAATTAACAGTTATGTTAAGAGATTTTTATCTATAGAGAAATGTTTATTTAGGATTCAGATTTTCAAGAGTTGACATTGTAGATATTAGCTAATACTTTGGTTAGATAGTTTGAAGATAGGAAAACAAACTATTGATATTAGGGAAAGGATACCTGAAAAACTTTCTGGACAGTTGAAGTGTCCTTTGGATTTGTGATCCCAAGTAGAAAACACCAAATCTTTGTGTTCCGGGAGTACTTTGGGGATGTTGCCGGTAATCTCAACTAGATGTAGCGTGTAGTTGGTTTCATGATTTCCCAAGTGAAAAGAATAATCAATATAATGCTTGCTGTCTTTCCAGTCTTCTAGCTCAATTCGTAAAATGTAATTAGATTGCTTTACTATGGAGTATATCTTCTCTAGACCCAACCAAAATTCTCCTGAAAAGGTAAATTGTACAAATCTGTGGATTGTTCACTGCAGATTAGGCACTGACAGTTTTTTTGACAGTTTTTTCTTAAAGTAAGTGAGTTGTTTTAGTCTCAAATCTCTTATTTTAGAGTCTCTTAAAATATTTTTTTAAAATAATTTTATTGGCAATAGTTACATGTACAAAAAATGTTAAAAATATTAACAGGCCTGCCTAAATCTGATTATCTTTTCTAAAATGGATATTATGAAACATTTCACAGGCGAAACATATTAGGGTATAATAGATATTTTTAGGTTTGGTCATTGGTAAAATACTATCTCACTTAAGAATGTTTTAAATTAAAAAGTATAATTTTTAATAACTTTTCTCTATAATTTTAAAAATAATTTTTATTTGAAATTAAAAACATAACATAAACACATAGATCTTTTTTAAAGTAAGAAAAAATCAAAATTTTCTTATTGGTTTTTGAATTAGTAGGGGACTTTATTTTAAAGATTGCAAATACAAATGGTTTCCTTTTTTTTTCTTTTTATCTTAAATACAGTTTAATGGGAAGGCTGACAAAACAGGGAAAACACTAAGATTACCACCAACAGTGTTCAATCAGTAGATTTTCATTTCGCTCATTAGTGGAAACCAAGAAGCAAAGAAAAATTTTCAACACCAAGTATATAAATAACCATCACCAATGGGGGAAAAATTGCATACTTGGGAAATAAAAATTTGGTACCAAAACTAGTTTCCTATTTGCTTCCAATGGGTCATTATAAAAAATTCTAAATTTAAAGATATAAACAGAGCCACATATTGGGCACTGATTCATGCGTAGACTTTCGAAAGCATAATAAATGGCTTACTTTCTTACAGTAACAAATGAGTACTGTGGACTTAAGTGTCAGCCTTTTATTTTGGGGTTATACTCACTCCAGAAGAAGATTTGGAGCTACAAAACATATCACTGAATATAAACCTTTTAGTTAGGGATTTAATTGGTAGTTTGAATACAAAAATTTTTGAATGGTCAAATAGTACTGAGTGTTTAAAAATTTGATATAATAGTGGATGTTTTCCACTTTACAAATGAGTACTCGTACATCATTCATGGATTTTTATGATATGCTTTTTTAGATTTTAAACCTCTTATTTATTTTTATTTTGCTTACTTTATTTTTTATCTTGTTTAATTTGTCATCAAAATATAGTAATTTGCATTGAGTTGACTTTTAAAACACGTTTTATAGTATACATTTATAATATTAAAATCATTGAAATCTCAACATTTTATACTGTACATCTGACACCTTCGTCTCTTACAACCTCCAAATAATTGATATCTAAAATTTAATAAGTAGAGTGACCATTGATAAGAATGATTTTCTTCATAGCTCGTTCATAGCATTTACCATCTATAAATGCTATGAACAAAGCAAATAGCACTTAATCAAAATTGTTTTTGATAATTATGTAATTAGAAGCCATCAAATTGTGGTAAGTATACTTAAGAATAGACAATCGTATAATTTAAATAAAGACACTGTAATAAGTATAATTACTAACAAATAGATAATTATTTTTAAATAAGTTCTGTGAAGGCCAGGACTGTTCTTCATTCATTGTTGCATTCCTAATGCCCAATCCATAATAGATTTTCAATAAATATTTTTAACAAGTGAATTAATAAATGAATGAAGTCACCATACCATCAAGATTCCCAAAACCATATTTGTAGTTTTCCCAAGTTTCATTGAAGTCTCGTGATCCATCTGTTCGGTGCTGAATTAATGTCCATGAATTACCTGAGTATAATGAACGAAAGTGTGCATTTTTAGTAGATTCAGGCTAACAGACATAACAAAATACCGTTATTTGGTTTGGTTATAATTGATGGCTGTGTAAGGTAGTTATTAATGTTGTTATGGTAGTGACATTTTATTATTTATTATCGTCCCAAGAAGTTAAGTGAAGGGCAACTAATGAATTTGTCTTAATAAACTTATTGATAATAGTCTTTTCAGATTGTTCTATGGAAAAAGATGGAGAATATTGAATAAATGCATGGGTAAATACATGAAAAAGCAAGACAAATATAAGTACTAGATCTATATAACTATTCATGTTATATATATTTCATTATATATTCAGAACAAACATAACAGAATTAGTCTTACTAATAAGCAGTGAGTGAGTAACCTGAATTAACTATTGTCTATTTTCTCTGTAGGCTAGTTTTACCTGGTTTAACATCACAGTAGACATTAAAAACTTGGGAGTTGCTGGGTCTAATGGAATAGATGCCACTTGTTTGTTTGCCTTGGTTATAAATGGTGGTACAATCAGCAGGAATGTCTAGAATGAACAAAATGGTATTACATAAGATATAGTAATAAGATTGATATCTTTAGAACTTGAGATTTTACTTGACATTTTATGGAATTATGGTGAATGCGGCCTTCAACCCTTTTCAGTAATATATTACTGAAAAAGTACTTCATGCTAAAACATTTTTTATTAGATGGCATGTTATGTAAATAATATCAAAATAGTTATTACCAAACTGATTTCTTTTTAAGAAAAATGACAAAATGAGAATTTTAAGCATTTTTTTTTTTTTGCTAGATATAGGAAGAATATAAAAATACCACATATGAGATACCAAAATAATGTTTGGTTCATAGAAGATAGCCACAGATATATGTGGAAAGAATGAACATACATGGAGGAAACTAATAGAGACCTTTTTTCTGTATGAATTACATAAAAAAATAAATGTTTTTAAACTATATAATTTTGTCGAGAATGGAGACTTTGTTCCTTTATCCGGCAAATTTTCAGGCAAACAGGAAAGTAGAAAAAACTTTGAAGAGAATACCATAATTTTTCCCTTCATATTCAACAATTGTAACATTTTGCCATATTTGCTTTATAAACACACATGTAAACAAGTACGTATTTTGCTGTGCTTTTTGAAAGCAATTTGCAAGCATCATGACCCTTAACGTCTTAGATATTTCAGCATGCATCTCTTAAACATGGGACTGTTTTCCTACATGACTGCAATACCATTATTACATCTAATAAAACTAATAAGAATTCTGTGTTATCTAATACCAAGTCTATATTCATATATCCCTGATTGTCTTAAGTATGTGTTTTTTATAGAGTTAAAAAAAAAAAAAACCCACCAGAATCCAATTTAGGTTGGCATATTGTATTTGGTGGATTTGTCTCTACTTTCTTTTAGTCTAGAACAGGCCCTGAAAATAGGGATTTTTTTTGATGGAAATGTCAAAGGTAGAAAAAGAATTTGATAATAGTTTCAAGAAGGAAACCAAATTACCTTACCATCATGTTCTACATTGTTTGTTTCATTTAAGTGAAGAGAGGGAGTACTTCTTGGTGCTCTTGATTTAGAAGAAAGAGAATTTTCTGTGGATTCTTGAATACCAGTTCTTCTTAACTGATAAAATAATATAAGTCTGCTTTTAAAAGTGATATTGACTATTCAATTAGGGGAATGGGTGGTGATATTAAAAGTACAACTTGTACACATCTTTTAGTTCAAATGTGTTATTGCTTTTGATGTTAAATGGGATAAGCAATGCTATACAGATTGTACAAGATGTCCTGTTCTCAAAATATGTAATCAGGTACATTATTTAATGAGTTTAAAAAAAAAAATAGAGAGCAAGGCAAAAAAGAAAGAAATTGGTTAGAAAACATCAAGACCAAAGGCAGAGACTTTGCTGAAATATTTTAATATGACCTATTTATATGAATAGAATATATATTGTATTCAGTAGCATAGGCAGGTTTTAAATTTAATAAGTCTCGGTTGTAAATCTTACTGTTTGTCAGACCTATGTGCCATAAAGACATAGCACATAATTTGAACACGGCTGCTTTCTTGGTAGTTTTTGACATGTAAACATATCTGTAGAGGTAACAAATTGGTAGGTTTATTTGCTTGCTTTCAATATGTTCGATATTTCATTGTCTGTTAGTTTAACAATAACAGTTAAAAGTGTGCTAGGTTTGCAATTTATTGGCTGTTAGCTTTTCTTATTGATCTGAGAAGAGCAGAGTATGTATGTAATATCTTGTGTTATTAGTATTCGTTTTTTGACATTAGCGTACATGGCATTTCCCAGGACCCAGTCTGTTGTGAAGGATCTGTTGTGACATTCACATACTGGGTATTAGTTTTTCCTACTAAATAACTATGTGATCTTAAAGTCACTTAACTTTTTAGAGTTTTGGTTTCTTCATTTAAACTTGAGGATGATCTAAGCCTTCTTCCAATTCAGAAATTCATTGTTCGAATTTTTCACACATTTTATTATTACATGTATATAATTTTATAGTAATAGTATTTTATGTTTGTGAGCAGGTTCATTTAATCATAATAAAAGATATAGGAAAAAGAATTTAGAAAAATAACAATAAAAATAAAACTATAGAAATCAAAACTAGTTGGCAAAAAATCCTTTTTAGATAATTAGCAAAAATAACCTACTAAAATATGAGTCATGAAATTACTGAGACATATAATTATATGTTTGTTTAGTGGAAATTGGTAATAATATTTGTTTTGCAATTCTTGATTTTTTTTTTTTTTTTTATCATTTTCTCCGAGTCTGTTATTTTTGGAACCCCCTTGAATGACTTTTTAATAGTATTACTAAAGTTTCTGAACTGTAGAACTATATATAATGCTTAGATTCTGACAGTTTTATAATAAACAGGTACCTCTCTCTCACCTAGCCAGTTGTTTACATTGTAGAATAATTATATTTGGTGGGATTAAACTGTATCAGGTACACAGTTTCAAATAACAAGAATAATCATAATCATAGCAAGTTTTTATTGACTTATTTGTGCTGAATATGACATTACCTTTATTAATTCAACATATATTTATTAAGTGACTACTCTGTGTCAGACAGTGTGCTATATTCTGGGACAACAGCAATTTAAAAAATGGAATAAAATCTCAGCACTCGTGGGACTTACGTTCTAGTTTAGGGAGAGATAAGATAAATAACTAAAAAACATATTATGTGAAATAGAAGTTAGTGCTAAGGAAGAAAAGAGAGTAATGAAGGAGGTAGCAGGTTCCAAGGATGGAAGTAAAGGATTATAATTTTTAAGTGACCTGGGAAAGCTTCATTGAGAATTCTATATTTGAGAAAGACCTAAAGGAAATGAGAGTGGGCGGTGCAGAACTGCAGAGAAGAACAATCCAGACAGAGGAAAAAACAAGGGGAAAGTCTCTGAGATGGCAGCGTGTTTGATATTTTTGAGTAACAGTGAAGAGGCCATTATGACTAGAGTAGAAGAGATGAAGTTAGTAAGATAAAAAGGGTTATCTGGAGTTTTACGTCCAGTCTGAGTGAGATGGATAGCCATCGTGTGATTTTGGACAAAGAGAGATGTGATCTAATTTAAATTTTAATAGAATCACTTTGCCTGCTATATTGAGGATATACTTTACATGAATCAATTCTTTTTTCTCACAATAATCCTATAATATAGGTTATTATTATGATCTTCATAGACTAAGTGAGGAAACAGAGACAGAGGGGTTATATAATTTATTCAAGGTTACACAAGTTTTAGAGCCAAGATTCAAACCCAGGTAAGCTCATGAACTTCAGAGCCAGCAATCATAACAATCATGCTGATGTGATTGTTTTACTCACTAATCAACTATAATTATTTAAAGTAATTTTAGGGTTCACAGTTTTCATAAACCTAAATTTTATGTAAAAGATTGAATATATCATTAGAATATTGACTTACCTGATTTTCTATTTCTTTTATTTGACTGTGCTGTTGGTTTAATTGTCTATATTGTTCTTCCATGGTCTGAAGAAGGCTTTTGATGCTATTATCTTGCTGTTCTACAAAAGTCTGGACATAGGTTGTAGATTGGTTAGAAGTTCTTTTCTCCTTTTATTTTTGTTAAATTAGACTTTTTTATTTCCTATAACTTATACAATCTGATTTTTAAAAACTAATAGAGTATTAGAAAGTGAGTTGTTAATTATTTTCTCTTGTATGCTTCTTTCAAATAGTACATACTTTTGTTTTTATGTTTTTTAAAAAAGTACTATCTCTAAAATCTGATTTCCTGAACTTTAAACTACTTCAATTAAATAGAAAAAACACACAGTATTTTAATAGGAATAAATCTTTACCATTTACTGTATGATTTTTATTCATTTTAAACATGGGAGAATAGTTTTAAGTTATATTCCTTTAACTTTTTACTTGCTTCCAGTAATCTGCAATACTGTAATAATTTAGTGTTTATAAGGTTAGGGAAACATAAAAACCAACTTAAAATTGTAATGGAAAATTTTATTTCCTAGAGGCGTTTTTTTCTGAAAAAAAAAAAAAAAAACCCAGAAAACCAGTATTTCAACAATGCAACTAAGTATTTAAAGCAGCATGTCTTAAAATATTTTTTTAAAAGAGTCACATTGCAAACATAATCATGAACCCTTTTTGGTTTCTACTTACTTTAAATGAAGTTACTTCTGAGTGTTCCTGACATTCAGGTTGATATTTAATTAAATTGGTTAATTGCTTCTCCAAATACCTCACTCTTTGTTGAAGCAGAATTTTTTCTTCTAGAAGGCTTTCAAGTTTTGAATTGAGTTCAAGTGACATATTCTTTACTTCTTCATTTTTGACTTGTAATTTGGATGTAGTTCTTCTAAGTTCCTTTTCTTCTTCTTTGATTTCATTGGTTTGCAGTGATAGGTCAATAAAAGACTGATCAAATATGTTTAGTTTTTTAAATATGTCATTAATTTGGCTCTTAGTTTTATGGACAAAGTCTTTAAGACCTTGTCCTAACTGAAGAAGGCCACTGGCTAAAATTCTTACATCATCTAACATAGCAAATCTTGATTTTGGCTGTGGAGATACAGAATCAGATGATGCATAGTCTTGGTCAGTTGTGGAAGAAATAACTAGAGGAGCAATAAAAAGAAAGAGCTTAATTGTGTACATTTTTATCTTATTTAATTTCAAACAGTCTGGGACAAGTTTTCTCCTGTGAGTAGACCTGAATTTCTTAACTCTATATATACCACTATTTGCTACACAAACAGTAAGGTTGGCAGGTGAATAGAATATAGTTAATCATTAAGCTATGTAAACTTGTATGAATGTAACCTTCCACATTGAGTTAGATCAATGCTAAGTGGAATCAAAGAAATGAACAAGTGACTTGATAGGTCATTCTAAATTGTTATTCTGTTTAATTTTCTTATATTATAAATGGCACTTTCAGTCTTATGAGATCTAACAATTTTTAAAAGCTCATTTTAATTTGTCTTGATTTTTAAAGGTATTTAAAATTAAACATCAAACTCTTTTGACTCTTTAATTCATCATTAAAGTTGAGTAAAAATTAATGAATTAAGTATGTTCCCAAATTGTATTTGGAGAAACAGCAGCAACAGTTACCCATCCCAAAAAATGCTTTCTCTGTGAAGCCTTCCTTCACTTCTTTGTGTGTTATTAATGGGTCTCAGTGCTGCACCCCCATGGTTCTCTGTAAAAGGTAACATATGATTATCTATTTCTTGTTATTTGTTGGTATAATTATTTGTTAGTATATTTTTGCTTCAGATGATCTATCTTAACCACAGTTGTGTATTATCACAAATTCCATACATTAAAAGGCATTTCACCCCTTTTCTTCATTATATTCTGTGTCTCTATGTTCCAGTCTGTTTTCCATGTGCATACTGAAAGATCAATAGATTGTGGTCTTCTAAGGTCGAACCTGAATTAAATACTTCCACTGTCAGAGATGATTTGCCTATTATAATTTTTTTTGAAGTTTGTGAGCTTGGTAATGATTTTGATATTGTAAATTTAACAAAACCAAAAAATTAGTAGTATGTTTAAAAATAAATGTTCCACTGTGCTGCTTCTTAGTGTTAAAAGAAAAAATACTAAATACTTCAGTTAACTTATTCTTCTTAAGTGATTATTCTTCTTAAATGTTCATATTAAGTGATTATTCTTCTTAAATGTTCATATGAAGTGATTATTCTTCTTAAATGTTCATATTAAGAAATTTTTGAGAAAATAATAAATCCTTTAAAAATTCCTTATTTTGACAAATTAATATAGTAAAATTGTTAAGAGTGTGGGCTTTGGAATCGGACATGGTTTGGGTCCAACAGTCAGCTCTAGCTGTCCAGACTTGAACAAGTTACTTACCTAACCTTACCATACCTCAGTCTCCTCATCTGTAAGTTGAGGTAGCTACATATATAGTACTTAATAAGGTTATGAGAATTAAAAGAATATATGTAAAGCATTTAGGACATAATGATTAGGAGTATGATTATGGAAAGATGCTGAATCAGAATCCTGGCTATGCTGTTCTTCAGCTGTGTGATTCTTGGTCAAATTACTTAGCTTTTCTGTACTTCTGTTTTCTTGTCTGTCAAGTGAAGATAATATTGGGTTGTATAAAGATTAAAAAATCAATATTTTTTAAAGAACTTAGAATACTACCCGATAATGGTAAACACCATAGAGTATGATATATTAGCTATTTTTGGTAATTAGAAACAATCAATGCATTTCTGTACATACTGTAATATTTTATCAGTGAATATTATCTAATCTCATGTTAAGATGACATAAGTTGGGAAATTTTGCTAGAATCTAATTTTGCTCTCTTGGACCTTAGTAAATGCAAGGAATTATGTCTTTTGTTTACTTGTGTATACTTTTTTATGTATTCAATATAGAACAACATACACATTTCTGTTAAGAGAAATAAAGAATTCAAGAAAATAAAAATATACAAATATTTTTACTAATGAAGAAGAAAAGCAAAAACTTTTTCCTTATACTTTATTTTCATCTTAACCTTTAGCAGTGGTACATGTTATGGAATTATAAAAGTGTATGTTAAACTAGTGAAGAAATTTGAATTTTCTTCCTCTTTTTTTAAAGGGAAAAGTTAATGTTGTCATTATTGGTTATGAAGGGCATATTTCAAAACTTTCCTTCACTAAACTGTCTACTTTTCTGTGTTAAAACTATTGACCCTGCTATTTTAATTCACTTTCTAGATGAGGGAGAATTGAGATGGCCAACCTCTCATCTCTATTGTACTATTGGCTATTTATTAGCAAGATCTTCGTCTGTTTTTGATTTATATTCTTTACAGCACTTTAGTACAACGCCTTATAGGTTGGAGAAACAAAAAATATTTAGTGAACGAAAAAGAGAATGATAAAGTCGTAACGGGAGTTTTCCATGTACATAATTTACGTATGGTAGATACTCACTCTTTTTTGATATAGGAAGTTCTTTTTCAGAGAAAGGAATTTGAAAGGTAGCCCTTTCTAGTGCATGAAAATAACTAGACACTAATACCAATGAGAGACTGTGTGAAGGAATTTTCTTCCATTTTAGTTACTGTACTAGAATATTAATTTTTTTACACAATTTATACAATTCATCTGTAACACTAACAGCTTAGAGGCAGCGGTCATGTATTCCTGGTTTATAGTACATTGTCTCTGGGTAGAAATATCTGAATATTTTTTCTATTAGTAGTTTGACATGTTATTGAATATAATTAAATTATTTGCCTAATTACAAGCTGTAAGACAGTGTCAACATTGGAAATGTAATAAACATAGCAATTTTATGAGTGGTTTTACATATACCTTTTAATGCCTCCTGTCTGAGTACATATTGTTAAAGGCAGAGTCTAATCTTTGTTTGAACTCGTGCTCATTTAAATAGAGCCCTGATCAAATATAACCAATAATGTGATAAAAATTAGTTTTTGTATGTCAAAGAAAATAAGAAACTAAGCAAAATTAGTCCCTAATCTAAGGAACTAAGAACTAATATACAAAACTTTTTAGCTGCATAGAAATTTAAGACATTTAGGAGCCTTGTTTGAATTTCAAGCAAAGCAAAGTCCCTTATCCTCCCCCAGGTTGTGCAATCATTTGGAGATACAACTTTCAAATAAAACACAAGGCATTTTGAACCTTTTGAATATAGTAGTCTTTTCATTTCTTCTTTTTTTGACTGTGATCATTTGTTTTTGAATTAATATTTTGGTAGAAAGATTCTGAAAATAATAAGAAAAACACGTAAATAGAAATGTTTATATTAACTAAAGAATAATGCCAGAGTAATTAATTCTCATTTCCTTTTTTTGTTCAGAATAGCACTGTCCAATGGAAACATAGTGCGTTATAGGTGTAAAAAGAACTAGAAACAAGTGAAATTAATTTTAATAGGATATTTTATTTAATCCAACATATCAGTTATCATTTCAACATGTGATCTATATAAAAATAGTAATTAGGTATTTTCTACTCTTTTTTCATGCTGAATCTTCCAAATATATACTGTGTGGTGTATATTTTATACTTTAACCATCTCAGTTAGCAGAGGTACTCATCAAGTACTTGATAGTCTTACTGACTCTTTTATTGGACAATGCAGATCCAGAAGATAAATGACCTTTGAAGGAATCATTTTATTTATCTTACTTTTTCTCATCTTCACTATTAATAAGTTAAATTTTTTATGTTGAAAGTTCTTATTGTGGAAACCCAGATACTTCAAAAACCTGTAAAAAATAAAAATCTTGACACTTCACTGTTAACTTTTTGGGGTCTATCATACCAGATACCTTGGATGACTAAACATAATTTTTTTAAACCAAAATGAGATTATGTTGTATACAGCTTGTTATACTGTATGTGTAAGTATATGTATATGTATATGTGTATATATCAATTCAAGACCTTACTATTTTAAAATTTATTTTTATATGAGTATGTACAAGTTTACCAATTTTTTATTATTTGAATGCACATTAATTTAATCACCAACGATCTTTAAGTTGTTTCCAATTTTCTAATTACAAACAATATGCATAGAAAAAGTCTGTGTGTATAAATATTTTCATATAAGTTTATAAATGTTAACTTTCAAATTATGATTTCTCTTGTCAGAGTATCATTCGAAAGAATTGTGCCATTTACATCCCTACCAGGAGTAAATGAGAGTTCTTCTTTTCTCATGAATTTTTACCAGTGCTTTGAATGAGTAAAACAAAAAATATCAATAAATATAATAGGCAAATATATCTAGTTTATTTTATTGGCCATCTATTTTGCTCTCTTTGGAAATACCTGAGTTTATGAAATACCCCCTCAACAAACTCTTTCCTCATTTTTTGTCTATTTATGACTAATTTAGGAATTATTTACATATTTTAGGTACTTTTTGTCATATCTGTAACAGTGTTTTTCCAATTTGTTGTTTTGTTTTCTATCACTTGCTCTGTAGAGGCTTTTAAATTTATCTTTTAGGATTTTTGTAGCTCATGCTCTGAAATGCCTTCTTCAACAATAAAATATGGTCTTTTTAAAGCTTTTCTAATACTTTTATGGTTTTATTTTTATTATTTAAACCTATGATTGATCTGGAATTTATTTTGAGGAGAGGCTAAAATATGAATTTAGTTTTCCACCAAATGGCTAGTTAGCTATCTCAGCACTTCTCATTAATCTACCTGCGCTCTGCGATTTGAAATTCCTCTGAAGGAGTATTATAAATACAAGGTAGAGACTTGCTAGAGTTATATGGGAATTTATTAGTGGAAGTAGTAGTCAAGTGGAAAAGAATCTGAATTCAGTTGCATGCCTTTCACTTTCAGAGACAAGTTGAATTTAAAATTGTATTGCTTATATTTTAAAGCAAGCATGGCTTATAGATAATGATCAGTTAATTTTCATTTAACCCAGAAGTATTAAGTAACTAAATATTTTGTACAATTTATTCATTCCTTCATTCAACATGAGGCACTGTTTTAGGTATTGAGAATATAGCAGTTAACTAGATAGATAAGGTCCTTACTCTCATGGAGTCTGGGCTCTGTTAAAGGAGATATAAACAATACGTAAATGAACAAAATAGTTTAGAATTATCCTTAGAAGATTTTTTAAGGGTTGCAAATGAAATAACAAAGTGATGTGACGAGGAGGTAAAGATAAGGCTTTCTGAGACGTGAAGGATGGGAAGAGGCCAGGCATGTTCATGTCCACAAAGTAAGGACCATAGTAATCCCAATGCAGAGATTCTCACGGGTGGGGGAAAGCATGATGTGTTTTGCTTTTCTATGTATTTTTAATGTCTATCCTACTTGCAAATTTCTCACTGAAATTCATGCTTCGATTCTTTAGTCTCAAGTCCTCTTGTGAGCTCTGCTGACATTCTATGTTCATAACATTTATCATGCTACATTATAATTATTTACTTGTCTGATTCTCCCTCTGGACCATGAGTTCTATGAAATCAAGGACTTCAAGTCTTTTATGGCTATATTCTCAGTATCTGGTACACTGCATACTCAGTAAATGTTTGTTACAATGAGGAATTATAAACATAGTTAAGGCCCATCTGTTATTATATGCTGTTCTCTCCCACCATTTCAGGAACTTTACTTTCTTGTCCTAGTATATGCAAACCTTGTCTCAAGTAGATTCTTTTCATTAGGATTTACTCAAGCTCAAATCTTTCCTATCTTAAAAAACTCACAAATCTTCGTATTCTGTCTCCAACTGTTGCATTTTCTTTCCCCCCTTCACATACTTTTCAGAATTTCACTTGTTTCATTTTGTTACCTCTTACTTGCTCTTGAACCTACTTTATTTGTTTTCAGCCTGAAATTATAAGTGAATTTTATGTTGCTAAATCCAGAAGTTTTCAATTCTTTTGGCCCCTGACTAGCATTTGACACTTAACTGTGTAATTTGTATATTTTCTTCCCTTGGCTTCTATGTCACTGTATTCTCATGGTTTTCCTTCTGCTTCTCTGTGGGTGCCTTCTCAGTCTTCTTTGCAAGCTCATTCTCCCCTGGCTGACCACAGAATCTTGGAGTTCCTTAAGACTACATTCTTGGAATAACACACATGAGTAATTAAGTTACATTCTAATTCTCTCCTAGTTGATGTCCTTGAGTATAATTCTCAGCATGGGAAAAATAATATATAGATGCAAAATTGAAAAATTTAATAAAAACGTTATAGTTTTGAATTTGAAATAGCGATATGAACTCAGGGTGTATTTCACATTAAAAGCATTTTCCCTTAACTTTTTTCATTTAAATGGCCTAGAAACAATGCCTAACCCACAATGAGGGCCCAGACTGTGGCTTGGGAAAACACTTCTCATTCAAAGAACCACAGCTCCTTGGAGAAATAGCTGATTCCAGGTCTGGGAAGAAACTATAAGAAAAGCCTGGAATACCTTATCATAATAGATAGCAATAAGCCATCAAAGACTTATGACTGAATCAAAAGGACTCGGGAGCCAGTTTGAATTGACTTTTTCATTTGCCAAAGATGGGACAATTTGAACAGCAATAAAAATAATAACTGCAATGTATTGAAACTCATTAATATGTTTGCTCTATGAGTTTTTAAGTGATACTTAAAAAAAGACTTAATTGATTCCTTTTAGAGGATTGCAATGCACCAACTGATTATTTTGAAAACTGGCAAGTAATTGAAGATAATCAAGCATTTATTTCTGCCTTTCATGTAATGATTCACTGGCTAAGCAAATAGTAGATGAGGAAAACTGCTCTTCATAGAGATATTCCAGGTACTAAATAAAGAAGGAATGATAGAATATTACCTTTTGACAATGCTTACTGAGTTAATGAATTGAAGCATTGATCACTGTTATCCACTAATTGCTCAAAAAGAGAAGCAACAGCCATTTTCCTCCTGATAGAGTGACAAAATACCATTTTTGAAATGATCTTGCCAAAAAAAAAAAAATTGAAACTAAATATGACCAAGGCTCTAGATCCAACTCTCACAGAGGAACATGTTAAATATCACAATGGGGATGCAATCAATAAAATCTAGCCTCTCAGAACACTATGTTGTTTTGAAATGGTCTGTTTATAGCATTTCTGTCTCATTAGACCATATGTTTCTCAAGACCAAGGGGTGGCTTCTTAATCTTCATCTATTTCCCTGGTTTGCAACACAGTGTTGCGAAATCAATAAGTATTTGCTGCAGAATCAATAAGTACTTCTGGTACAAATTTTATTTGATGACTTCAGTGGTTAGTCATAGTCATCTTTGATCTTTAGTTCTTCGATTAGGAAACTGACCAATCATAATCTTTCCATATTTGTCTTTTGTACCTTTGATTATTTTGAGTACAACTGACTCTTCTTGATTTCTTTAGTGATTTTCAGATTGTATACTTATTGTCATACACACCCATCCTCCCAACATGGAAATAACTTTATTGCTTTTTTCTAATTATAGAGGTCATATATTCTTATTGTAAAAAATTAAAACAATAGAAAAGTTTAAAAAAGAAACCAGAGCCATCACTATAAACCACTATAAATATTTCAGAAATATCCTTTTATCCATTCTTTTTTCCCCCTCCCCTCCAAATTTCCATAAGTAGGGTAATGCCATTGTACATCCTGCTCTGACACCTGCTTCTTTTTCATCCAACATGCTGGATATTTCTTTGTACATGAATAAATACTGCTGTGCATTGTCATTTTGGGGACTCCATAGTATTCCTTCTTATTAATATATCTTAATTTAATTAATCTAGTACTAATGAATATTATATTTATAATTTATAATTATTTCCTGTTATAAAAAATATTGTAGTGAATTTATTTGAACATGCCCTTTTGTACAGGTGTGCAGTTTTCTTCTTAGACTAGAGGTAGGTTTGTAGGGTCAAAGGGTCTATTCATTTAAAACTTCTATATTGCTCTACCACCTTCCAGAAATTTTAGATCTATTGCTCATTGCCCTAGCAGTTTAGTAGTAGGGTTTTATTATACTCAAAGTTTTGTTCATCAGCTCTCAGCACTATTCTTTAGGTAAAGTAAGTCTCATTCTTTTTCTTCTTTTTTTTTTTTTAAGCTCTTTCTTTTGGTAAGTTATTTATTTTCTGTTGAATTATTTCTCCTATGTGTTGGCAGCAGAACCTCTTAAAATTTATAGGATGCAAGATCATAAACTAGACATGAAGTCAGTGCTTAGTAATCTGTGATTGTTTCATAGTATCTACCTAATACTGTTATACCTATCATATTGTCATACATGTTTTTGAACAATAATGTGGAATAGCATACCTCTTAAATCCTTGATTACATTTATACAAAAGCTGTGCTTATAAATGTCATTCTATTTAAATCTGCTTGGGGAAACTAACGTAATGTTAGAACTGTCTTTTAATTTCTTAATAATGTTTCTGTCCATATTCATTTATTTCCCAAAAGCCTCTTGGAGAGGAAGGAACATTTATTTGGAAGCCTGACTGACCTATATTCCGATTTCAGCTCTGTCACTTGGTTATATGTGATAATTACTTAACTTTTCTGGGCCTGAATTTATCTGCAAAATTGGGGTGTATTTCATTGCTTCTGTTCGAATGATTAGTCTGAGTAGCAAGTAAAACATTCTATGTGAAAATACTTAGTATAGTGGCTAGCAAATATGAATGTTCAGTATTCGTTCATCTATTTCTTTTGTAGCATGTAGTGATACAGTGTTTCTAGATATATATTCACTATCATGCATACTATTGCCTTCACAGAAATCTTCTTTACATATACCCTCAGAGTCTCAATTTTGCCAATCGTCAAGGTTCTGCTAGAAATATAACAGTGAAAGTCCAGTTTATGTATGGGGAGGATCCAAGTAATGCTATGCCGGTAAGAAATATTCTTTTCCTATTCTGCATATATGGTTCCAATGGACATTTTTTGGGGGGTATCACTTGGTTGGCAGCCCTAAACTAGAAATCAATGTGATCCTGTAAACCAAATTTCTGACTGCATTACTTCCTCTACAGATAGTAATAAATTTACTTAAATTCTTTTATTTATTGAGGATTTAGTACATGCTGGGCACTCCCAGAGATACAAAGATGAATAAGACTTGTAATCTAGAGGATATAAGACAAATACATGAAAATCTAAAATAGCAACTTTCGAAAGAGGGTCAGATCAAAATTACCTAGGGTACTCTAACAAAGCATGGATACTTTTTCTCTGCCTTGGTGTCTGTGATTCTGATTCTCCTCCTTTAGAATAAAAAGCTAGGTAAGGGAAGTGAAAAGTAATGGGCTGTGTATAGTTTGAAAATACCCCCGACCTGATTCTAATATGTATGATTCTCCCAGACTTTGTTGAAAAACTCTGGCAATAGTTCTCAACATTGGCTGCATGTTACACTCTCCTAGGGAGCTTTTAAAACTACCAATGCCCAGACTATATCTCATTCCAATTAAATTATAATCTCTGGGCATGGGAATGAGGCAGGTATCAGTAGTTTGAAATCTTCCCAAGGGATTACATTTTCGTAGCCAATATTGAAAAGCAAGGTATATGCTAATTATTAAAAGATTGGTATAAGGATTCAAAGGCATAGATGTTCAGTGGTAGGCGAGAATGCCTTAACGGTGGCTAAAATGTTTTGGCAGTAGGTCTAGATGGTGCAGGAATGAAAGTAATTCAAGTTGGAGAATGGCCTTCAAGTAGGTACAGTGGTGAGTCGCCAGTGAACCAGAGCAGTGGAAGATAAGTCAGCAGTCGTAGATTGAGGCCAGACTGGGGAGATTGTTGACTGCCCAAATTGTGATTTAGGACTCATGAGACATTAATAAATGCAAGTTCCATGAAAAAGATTTTCGGATCAACTTGAAGTTAGTAACATGGAATAGGAGCACAACTGTCACTGTAGATGTTCAACCTCTGACAACTCTAGTGAAATGAAAATGAGCTAAGAATAGGTATATTGTTAACAGATTTATTTTAGCCTTCTGTGTCAGTCGTTCTAGGCGAGTTCTGATTTTCTGTTTACTAGGAAAGCTATATATTTCCCCTTATTGCCTCAGTTTCATCAGCATTTATAAACCTTGACAGCAGCAAGCACAAATTATTCATCTTTGTATTCTTCTATGGCAGCTATTTCAGTTTCTTGCAAAAAATAAACATTGAATAAATATTTGTTGAATACATGTAGAATTTATTTTTAAAGTTTGAATTAGCATTTCATACTCTTTACTAGCTCTTCATTTCTGCTGAAAGAATGAATGTATTATCATAGTTGATGAAAAGATACTGGATTGTGAAAATAGATGCTTTATTATCCTATATGTGAATTGCAATATGAATTTGAGCTTAATAACAAATGTAGACTATGTAAAATAATCTGTTTTATTGTTTGCCTAACAAGTTCTTCCTTGTTTTAGCATCTATATGGCCTCCTCCACAGAGCCCCAGCTGCATCCAGCCACACTGACAGTTAGACCACTCCCTCTTTTAATGCTACCATAGCATCTTATCACTTCTTTTATGGCCTTATCACTTTATGATTATATGTTTATTTCTTCATCTTGTCCACTAGACTGTGAGCTCCTTGAGGGCAGGGACCGTGTCTTACTCATATTTATATCTTGATGCCTATTGTAGAGCTTGGTATATAATGGCATATAATTGATGCTCAGTCTGTGTTGACAGATGAGTAAAAATACATATTAAATGGTCAAAAAAAGAACTTTCCACTTTATATCATTCATGTTATGAAAATAACTTACTTTGTGAAAAATGATAGCTTCTCAGAGGGAAAAAGGTACTGCATGTCTTTATTTGTGTATTATTAGTCATATGAAAATATAATGCTTTCAGGTTTATGTGAGAGGCTGGTTTGAAAGAGTATATAAACATAGATAGATTTTACCTATTTTTTTTTTAAATAAGGACTATTTAAATGAGACCTAAGAATTTTTTGATCATATAATGTTGATATGATAAAATCATAAACTTCATAATTCTGGCACTGGAACAACATTTTATAAGAACATAGTAAGGTTTTCTTAGCAAATTGATGAAATTAGAGTTACCTAGGATAGTCATAATTGTTACACTTTGACATACCCTTAAAATAAAAGGACCTGCTTGAGATGTTGCAAAAAGAGACTAAGTACCTGTTAATGTGTTCTTTTTATTTTGGGATGGTGCCAATTAATCCCTTTGTATAGGGAATAAGTGTTGAATTTTACCAGTTGTGTTAATGGAACTGTGATAACATGCCCACATACTTATTCATGCATATGTAGAGATGGCTGGCCAAATATAAGAGTTTTATCTATGGCTAGATAATATTGCAAGCCTAACTATCTCACATAGGAATCATAGCTATGACCTTGACATCATTAAGCCATTGATCTAATCTGCTGCCCTAATTAACCACAGCTTTTGTTAGAATTCAAGAGGCAGATATGTAAGATTGAATTATTTTTCAAAAATAATATAGTATTTTTTTTTAACGTGGTGGATTTTTTAAAAAAACATATATGTAAGAATATATAGAATGTCTTCCTTCATTGTAGAGTAGCTTGCAGGGAGTACTCGAAGCAAAGGATATATATTTTGACCTAAAATAGGATTTTTAAATATCATTTATAAATAATATATATTTGACTTTCAGAATGACTGCTGTTTTAATGGAGAACCCACCAATTTGTATAGTAGATATATGCCACCATTCTAGGGCCATATTTCTTATATAAATTCCAAATGATGTGCTACATCCAGATTTTAAAATGAATTCCTCACCTTCTTTTAAAAAAAGGGAAAGAAATGTACCTTATTGCCCAAGAGATATAAATATAATGGATAGAAACTTTTCAAATGTTTGAATGTCAGATGGGTCTATAGTTGAAAAGAAATTTAGAATTAAGCAATTGAACTGATTAATGAACGTCAGTAGGCACATTGTTCTTCATTGGGCTGATTTTGCCCATTGTTCTCAAATAGTTATTAAATCAGACAATTCTTACATAGATATGAAACATTCAGCATTTATTACAACAAAGTTTCAACATGCTGTTATTTGTTACAGGTAATCTTTGGTAAATCTAGCTGTTCAGAATTTTCAAAGGAAGCCTATACAGCCGTAGTATATCATAACAGGTACTGAATTCAAATATTTCTTTCAAAGTTACTCACTCCTCAGTGGCCATTGTTAGCACTCACCTTAGTGTGTTTACCGAATGCCTTGCTGCACTGATTGTGCAAATTCAAGACAGTTGACATCAGAGTTATAATTTTCAATCTGGAGATGCACATTTTCCATAGACATCTCAAATGTAAGACTTCAGACACAAAACATCTTTTCTATCAAATTCTGATTCTTTCTTTTTTTGTTATATTATTGATTATCATTGTGGCTTCTGGTCCTTTTGGTCTTTCCCTATTATATTCTCCTAACACTTTGTAGTTTTACTTAAGCTTGAACCCCTTAGTTAAATTGGTGTTATTCTAAACATCCATTAATCCTTTCACTAGTGCCTTTCCATGTTACTTCTTTGGGAAATTGTTAACTTTGGATAACCTTTAATTTCTTTCTTTTTAAATTTAATGCTGTTGGAGAAAAATCACAGAATTGTACCAGTCACAAATCAATGTTATTTTATTCTGTGATGGAGCTACAGTAATTCATTTTATTTTATTTTTATCTTGATTTTGGCCCTGCCACACTTTGGTAATCTTTTTGTCATCACATTTTTTACCCTTTCTCTCATTTGGCAATAGTTATTTTAAGCCTTTCTCCCCCTTTCTCTAGCTCCTACTTCATTTGCTCTGCTTTTAGCTTTCCTACTTTATTAAGCTAATGGAGACCATCCAACCTGAGATCCATCAGCTTCTCTACTCTTCACCTCAAATTATCTTTGTACTGATCTGCCTTTCCTTGTTTCAAAGATAGTAATGGCCCTTGCCTTGCCCACTATCAAATCTTTTCACCTCTGCTGTCAGTCTTATCCAGCTTCTTCCAGAATATGACTCCATCAGTTATCCCTTCCCTTGCATCATCAGTTTCCTGTTTCATTGGCTCCACCTCTTATTGTCAAAAAGAAGCTTAACTTTTCTGTTCTTAAAGAAACAGAAGTCTTTTTGCAGTGCTATTGTGTACTGTGGTTTTTTTCCTTGTCTTCCTTAAAACTTTCTTCTTTCTCACCTTTATTTATGGCCTTCTCTCAATTTCCTTCTATTTCTTTGAACACTTTTTTTCTTTTATAGTAATTATTCTAATTTTTCTTTTAAGTATAGACATTGCACACAAAACACAGGTTTTATTTTTAACCCTCTTGTTCTATAATATTCTCTTCCTAAATAATCTTATATGTGTTTCCCAGAGTTACATTCAATGAAAATGCTACAACTTTTACTTTTATGTGGATTGTTCACAACTCTTATTTTCAGCCCTAACGTTTCTGAGGTACAAACATGTATTTTTAGTGGCCTGTTGGGCATATTCATTTGGGTTCTCTGCTGCCTCCTCAGTTTCTGCATATTTATCCCTGGCCTTCTTCCAGACCCTATCTCTGTCTCACTGTTTATTTTAATTAATGGAACCACCATTTCTCCAGTTACTCTGACTCAAAATTTAAGACATCCCTGCCTGCCTTCTTTTTTTCTCTAATATCCAGTTATCTTTTACATCTCGATGATTTTCTTTCCGCCTCATTACTAAATGTATTCTGTGCTGTCCTGTTTTGGGTCCTTTATTGGATCTGTTTTTCTATTACAATCCCTCTATTTATTGAACTTTTACTTATTCTTTAAGGCCTATATTACATAGCACCTCTTAAATACAATTCCCTCATCTAAATCTTGAAGTAATCAGTTCAACTCTGTTCTTTTAAGTACTTACCCTATATGCTCTATACCAGGGGTTGGCAGACTTTTTCCACAAAGGGCCAAATAGTACATATTTTAGGTCTTGTGGGCCATAAGATTTGCATTGTACATACTTAGCTCTGCTTTTGTAGTATAAAAGCAGCCATAGACAACAAGTAAAGTTGCAAATGAATAGGCATGGCCGTCTTCTAATAAAATTTTATTTGTGGACACTGAAATTTGAATTTCATTTACTATTTCAAGTGAAATGTTAGTCTTGATTTTTTTTCAATCATTTAAAAATATAAAGGCCATTCTTTTGATCTATACAAAGCCAGGCAGTAGACTAGATTTGGCATGTGGGCTATAGTTTGCCAACCTCTGCTTTATAGCATAGCTATTGTTATATATGTGTCTTATTTATATTTCTACTAAATTACATATTTTTGAGAGTAATTATTTTTTGTGTTCACCTTTAAAACCACCACAAAAGTAATATAATGCTTAGCCTAAAGGTGGGCAATTCACTTGTCGATGAATAACTGGTAGATTTTTAATTTTTTATAACAGTCTTCACACAATGTGATTTGAGGAAAGAAATAAACTAAAACACTCAATACCAGTAAAGATATTAATAAAGAAGGTAGTAATTTCTAAAAAATATCTCAGTTTGTGGCTAAGTCTTTATTTTTGTTGCTCTCAGCATTAGTAGAATTTAAATGACAGTACCGTCTAACATTGCTAGTAAATTCAACTTTCTCATAATTCAGTGGTGACTAGTGAGATCAGTAATATGATGTATAGCATCTTTTATTCACCAAATTTGTCAAATTCTCAGATAGCCAGCATTAACTATCTTCTCTGTGGATATTAAAAGCCTCATTTCACTTAACATTTCTGTGACCAAATCTACATCCATTAGCATTTTCGAGGCTTATTTGAGATGGAAGAAAATTTGACCAATTAGCATCAGAGAAAAAAACTCTAATAGGTGGGACAGCCTTCACTTTAAAGGTAGTTGGAGCCATATGGTTTGAATGCATTTTCATTGACTATAACTCTGAGAGATACTAGTTGAATATGGAAGGTTGGGATGCTAAGGTCCTAGCCCTTTTAAGTTTATAGTATAAATAGCAGCCATATTTTCCTATGAAAATATTCTTGGGGCCATTCTCAATGAATATCGAGATGAAAATGCCATTAGTTTGATCAAATATGATATCTGTTATATTCTTATAAGTGGTTGGGAGTACTTCTAAACTGTGGGGCAGGTGTAATTTGTGGGTATTCCCTGATATTTTTCTTTTCTTTGAGCCGGTAGTCAACACACTAGTTCATGTTTTGGTAACATTATTTATCTCTTTAGCAAGGGGATAATTGATGTAAGACATTTCATAAAGATCCCAACTTTATACTAAGTTGTCTAAAGATACCTTTTTTTCTTTTTTACAAAAGGATAATTCAAATTAAGCTGTAGTCCTATAACAGTAAAATGCTTTTCTCTGGTATGGTTTTAAAGTTTACTCTTACAAAAATTCATATTATTTTTTTCTATGTAATGTGTATTAGAATTGGTTTATAAATATAGAAAGCATTGCCCTAGTCTCTTCTTTTATACAGTTTCCAATCTAATGAAGACCTCAGCATCAAGGTGGTGATTATTAATGCATTTTCAAATAGCAGGCTTACTCAGCCCATTAATAAAAATGGGATGAGAAATTTCAGAAACAGTGGCAGCTCCCTCGTCTGGAAGTAGGAGTTAGTTACTTAGGGTTTGGGAATAAAGAAAATATTTAGGCCAGAAGAAAAATTAAGCATGAATCCTGAAATTAATTAAAAATCACTCAAATATACAAATGCAGTAATTATTTATTTTGAACAATTTACTGACTATTGATCTGTTTTTTGTTTTGTTTTGTTTCTTTCGTAAGGTCTCCTGATTTTCATGAAGAAATCAAAGTTAAACTCCCTGCTACTTTAACTGACCATCATCACTTGCTTTTTACTTTTTATCATGTTAGTTGTCAACAAAAGCAAAATACCCCTCTTGAAACTCCTGTGGGATATACAGTAAGTATGTTTTTATTAAATATTTAGCTCTTTGATCTTAAAAATAATTACAACATTTAAGATATAGTTGGTATAATAGTTTTTATCTGATTCCCCACATTGGTTAGGAAGAGTCAAGAAAACGCCTATTAATGTATTGATTAACTGGCACGTATAAACACTTAGGTGTTTTTCCTGATTATTGTGTGTTTACCCAACAGTACAGTATAAATATAATAATTTGAAGGGTTCTTCAGAAGAGATAGTTTGAATGTAAATTGATTAAAAGAGACCCTTGGCAATTAAATACATATATTATTGCTTTAATTAAAGGCAATTAAACCTTTGAGTATTTTTTGAAGATCTTTATGATCGAATTGCAAAGGTAAACCTAAGGTGAAGGACATCATAAGGTGCTATCACATTTTTGTCAGAAAAATCATGCCTTACCCAAAAGAGAAAATTCAACCTTTGATTCATTTTCTGTCTTCTTGCAGTTTGTGACATCAGTTTGCTAAATGTAAGATATTAAATTTATGGTCATACTTTTTAACTTTGCTTTCAAAATTCACATCCTTATTTCCTTTGACACTATTACCCCACTTTAAAATTGATATACTTTGTGGCTACCAACTTTCTACCACCAACTTTCCCTTAGCTAATAAGGACCTCCTATAGATTTAAATATTGCATAGTTAGCTAGTCATAATAATGTTTTGGGGATCATCCTTAACAAAATATTGTAGGGGAAATTTCATAATTAGATAATTAAATCTCTTTGGTGTTTGGGGATGTGTGACAAATGTGCCTCATATCAAGTTTTTAAAATAAATTTTCCAAGTAATCATTTATGTAACAAACATATTTAAATGAATATTGTTTCCTTTTTATTTAAAAGTGGATACCAATGCTTCAGAATGGACGATTAAAGACTGGGCAGTTTTGTCTACCGGTCTCATTGGAAAAACCACCACAGGCTTACTCTGTTCTGTCTCCTGAGGTCGGTATCTCTCATGTTGATAGTCTCAAGACTGGATGAAATGGGTTTTTCATTACAAAGGTGTTTTTCTCAAACAAGACCTTGCTATTCTGTCTATAACCATGTAAATAATGAAGTAATATTAATTTGTCCTAGAATTAAAATTACTCTCTAGAATACTTAGAAGCTTTTATATTATTTCTAAAAATATAAGTTTATTTAAAATCAAAGGAGTACATGAAATATAAACTCAAAGGAAAGACAAATTTGGAGAAGTTTTATATTATAACATGAGAATCTTCTTTATATAAATATTTCTTTTAGCAGAAAACATTTCACTAAAAGGGTGGAGGGAGAATAGATATAAATTAATTTTTTAGAATCTTTTTTTGTAATTGACGATCATATATGTGAAAGTAAAGTAGCTATAAACATGCAGTACAAGAGACATTAGCAGCTTTGATGATGACATGTGACTTGAAAAAAACAAAAATATTGGAAAAATCTTAATCAAGAATCAGTAGCCACTGTTTAAAAACCAAAGTGCCTTTTGAGAGAACTGTTACATAATCTCCAGTCTCTTAAGGCTTTGACCATAACCGTTTGCAAATGTTAATCCAAAATATGTATTGTGAATGTTGTACTGGTGACATTTATTTTCAGATTAGAACTCAATATTCACAAATAAAGTTTTATTTTTATTTTTATTTTTAAAAAGCAACGTAAGGTAACGCTACTGCTCTGACCTCTTTTCTCACCATTCTCTGTCACTCATTCTGCCTTAGCCACATAGCACAGCATCTTTGCTGTTCCTCAGACATGAAAAGCACATTCTCATCTCAGGCCCTTTATACTTATGTTATGTAAAATATACATAATATGGAATTTTCCATTTTAAAATGTACAGTTATGTGACGTTAAGTATATTCATGTTGTTTTGAAAACTAGCCTTTTAAAACTACTTTATATATGTGCCTAAAAATTACATTATTTACTTATTTTATGATTCTAACAAAATGTTATTATCCTATATATAACCTTCTGGGACTTGTATTTTTCATTCAGCATCATATTACCAAGATGTAGTATTTATTTTTATGATCAAAATGAAATATTCACCTGCCCTTTTATTGTCCTTAAAATATAATCCTAATTTTTCTCCATGACCTACAAATCTCTGACTGATCTGTGGTCCTCCACCTCTCCAACATCATCTTCTATCATAACTGCACGCCTTCTCTCTGTACTTACAGCTTCTTTCAAACTTTTTCCTGCCTTTAGGCCTTTGAATTTTCTCTTTCCTCTTCCTGACCTTCACATGGCTGGATTCTTTTCATTATCTGAATTGTACTTCCTCAGAGACATCTTTTCTTTATAAGTTTTCAACCCTTCCTTCCTCCACACTGCCAATATACTCTATCATTTTTAATCCAATTTTATTTACTTAATACTTACTACTACCTGAAATTATTTTTTTATTTGTTTTTATTTGTCCCTGCTAGATGGTTGGGTAAATTTCCTGAAAACAGATCTTATGTTTACTATGAAACCCCAGTATCTAGAAAACTCTGTACACTTCAGTAAATATTTGTATGAATTAAACAGAAAAATTACAGAGTTACTGATATTAGTGGGGGAAAAAAAAAAAAAAACCATGGAAATGACCTGCATAGCAACCAAGAGTTTAATGTTTAATGAAATTTTTGTACGTCCATATAATGGTGCAGTAGCTAAGAGGACTGATATAGATTTAAATATCCCAATAAAGTATTTATGGTAAAAACATAAAAATAAGCAATGTAGTAGCAACCAAACTCAGTAAGTATATATTAATAATTGCATAGGAAATAGTTTAGAGAACATACACCAAATTTAGCAAAGTTAGCTGTTGAAGGGATGTGAGACTGTGAAAGTTTTTGCTGTTTTTTAAACCTCATATACTTTGGAAGGAAGCATAGCATAATTTGCATGATTTCACTATTGGTTTCACTACTTATAGTTGGGTGACCTTGGGTAAGTTTCTTAATCTCTCTGCTATGGGTGAATTGTGTCACCCCAAAATTCATTCGTTGAACTTGTAACCCTCAAACGTGATAGTATTTGCATATTTGGCCTTTGTGAAGTAATTAGGTTTAGATGAGGTTGTGAGGGTGAGGCCTTGTGATAGAATTAATTATAAGAAGAGAAACCAGAGCTTGTTCTGTCTCTTGTGAGGACACAGTGAGAAGTGAGAAGATACCCATCTGCTAGCTAGGGAGGTTCTCACCAGACACTGACGATGTTGGTATCTTGAATATGGACTTCCAGTCTCTACACTGTGAGAAAATAAATTTCTATTGTTTAAACCACCCAGCGCATGGTATTTTATAATAGCAGCCCAAGCTAAGACACTCTCTGTGCCTGAATTTTCTCATTTGTGAATTGAGAAGAATAATTTATGCTTATAATAAGGGGTTATGTTGATGAGTGCATGATACAATAGTATGCAGAGCATTTAGAATGGTGCCAAGCACATCAAAAATGTTAAAGTAGTGCTTGCCTCTGTTATCACATTGCTTGTTAGAATATTTTAAGACAGCTTGCTTGCTTTAGCAAGCATCAAAATCACCTGGACAGTTTGTTGTACCACAATTGTTGAACCTTACCCCCCGAGTTTCTGATGCAATAGATCTGGGTTGGGGCTTGATTATATACATTTCTAACAAGTGCTCAGAGGATGTTTATATTGCTGATTCTCAGATCAAACTTTGAGAATCACTATTTTTAAAGAAATATATGTTCATATTTTACTCATGTATTTTATTTTTTTATAACTGAAAACAGTGTTTTGGGTTGAAAGAGCTAGTACTGTTTTTTCTTTTGAGTAATTTCAGTTCACCAGCTTTTTTTCCCCAAAAATGTTTCCAAACCTATATTATCTGCCTCAGTAGAGATACTACATTTCTTACCTATTTATATTGAATTTTGTAACAGAAGACTGACTTCATTTGGTTTTCTTTTACACATAAAAATACGAAACAATGGAAAAGAAATTTATATTTTATTTATTTTTTTGCTGAGACTTTCTATTTTTTGTCATTTGTTTCACAGATATTCACAACTGCTTATTGAAATTATTTTTTATGATGGCTGCTTTAAAAGTCTGTCAAATCTGTCCAGTCTGTGTTATCTTAGTATTGGTATCAGTTGTCTTTTTCTCATTTGAGATTTTCCTGGTTCTTGGTATGATGCATGATTCTTTATTATATCCTGAACATTTCAAGTATTATTGATTCTAAATCTTATTTAAGTCTTGTATTTTAGCAGTGGGAGTGGGAGGAGGGGCTTTGGCCAGGTAGAAGTAAAAGTTCACATTCCTCACCCTGCAATGGGTTGGGGTACGGGCTTATTATTGGATGGAAGTGGGATTTCAGGCTCTCTGCTAGGCCTCTGCTGACAGGCCCTGGTTGTGAAGAGCGCAGGGCACCTTGGTACTGCTTTCCTCTTGGCCTCCACTGACACCACTGTTGGTGGGGGTACTTGTACCACTGGGCAGGGATCGACTCTCATCTCTGTCTTCTCTGATACCACCCAATGTGTGTGGGATGAGGTGGGGATCTGGCACCTTATTACAGCCAGCTGATGGTGGAAACCCAAGCTCCTCACTCAGCCTCTGGAGGTGGGGTGGGGCTGCAATTTGTTTCTTTGCGTTTGGCCAGAGTAGGGCAATTCTTGGCTCTGACTAAAGAGAGCAGGCTTTTCTTGGAGGTTTTTTTTTTGTCTGCTCCTTTTGGCATTTCTGTGTTGCCAGCTTCTCTAGCACCTAGTCCAGGATATGAGATAAAAATAAAACCCAAGGAACACTGCCTTATAGTTCCAGTCCTGAGGTCCCTATCTGCATTCTTCTATTCACCTTTAAGTCTTTGTTTATTTTGTATATCATGTTCAGGGTTTTTAAGCAGTGCTTAGCAGGAGGAATAGAAAGAAATAATGTGCTCTCTTTTAAAAATAAATTTATGTAATATAATTTTAATTAACTTTCATGTTTTATCTTTTAAACAGCAGACTTCCTTTGCTTGTGAATATTTTAAAGTCCAATTAAAACATAATAAGAGTGTTTAAAATAGAAAAAATAAAATATCAACTATTATATGATATTATAAATGTGAATTTATTGACATGAAAAGAGATTCACAATGTGAAAAACAGGTTTCAAAATATGTTTGATATCACCTATGTACGAGTGTGCATAAAAATACATTTGCATAGAGGAAGATTTGGAATGATATAAAGGAATATGTTGTTGGAAAGATAGAATTTTGAGTATATTTTCTGCTTTTTTTTCCTCTAGCCTTTTAATTCTCTTGTAGAGAACATACTGATTTTGTAATAAGAAAATGTTTTACATTTATTTAAAGTACATAAAATACATTTCACAATATTTTTTCTCATTGAAATATAATTTTTTTGTTTTCAGAATTCATAATCAAGCATCTGTGATCATTATATTTAATATCTTATAGGTTCCTCTACCTGGCATGAAATGGGTAGATAATCACAAAGGTGTTTTTAATGTTGAAGTTGTTGCTGTTTCATCTATCCATACGCAAGTGAGTTTTAATAATTTTATGATCAAATTTCACTTGAATGAATTGAACATATTGTTTAGTACTTAAATCCATTTTGCTATCTGCTGTAAGACTTAATGAGAGTTAAAAATGTATAGATTTATGGACGTGGTTCCATAGTGTAATGGTTAGCATGTCTGCTTTACATGCAGAAGGTCCTGGGTTCACACCCCAGTGGAGCCACAGTCTGTGGTCTACAGCCATGCCACCCTGAACAAGCCCAATGTATGATCTCATGAAGCTAAGCAGGGTCGGGCCTGGTTAGTACTTGGATGGGAGACCACTTATGAAGACCAGGTACTGTAGGCATAAATTAAAAAAAAAAAAAAAAAAAGTATAGATTTAGAAGTTAACTTTGTAAAGAAATCAATAAATGTCATTTAATGTCAACAAAAGCAAATATTTTGTTTTCCAGAATGTCACTGACTTCATTTAACAGTTAAGTAATTTTTTCTGTTAAATTTCTGGTACATAGCAAAATGCTTGAAGTTGAAAAAGCACCATCTATCTTATTTTATCTCTCCTGGATAGACATAGGTATTTCAAATGGAAAGAGTTCTTAGGGATTTACTCCTTATTCTTCACTGTATTTCTAGAATATGCTTGTAGCTCTTTGAAATTTACTGGATATATAGTTAGAACTCCATAGAATTATTTTTTACTTGTTTAAAACATACATATCAATTTAGAACAATATTAGAGTTATAAATGTGAAGCTGTTCAGCATTATTACCTTTGCTTAAAGTGTATTTTCATCATTAAAAAAGCAAAAGTCTTCCCAGAGTTTCTGCAGACTTTGCTCACATCCCATTGGTCAGAACTATAACACATGGTCACCTAGGTATAAAAGAGGCTGAGAAAGCAGGCGTGTATCCTGAGAGTGGGTACTTACTGCTTTGTATAAGACTGCTGTTCTGTTAGTGTATAGGAGGTTAAATAAGAGCAGTCAGGAGATGGAAACTGCCAGTAATTTGAACAGATAAGATTTGCATATAAATAATTATTAACTAGGTTAAAGGTGATTCACTACTAAATGGAGTAAAAGAGAATTCTATAATTGTAACAGAGATAGCAATTGCAGGATGTGATAAGGAGGGAAATTGGAAACCTAAAGAAGGATCCTGAAGGCTGAGAATCGGATCTCTGAGGAGAGGACGCCACTGCCACAGGAACACATTGCTTGCCACACTAGTACTGAAGAACTTGGTGGAGGGCACCTACTGCGAACTATGAGAGCCATCATTGCTGTGGCAAATGCTGCTACCCATGTCCCTCACCTCTGAGCCACCAGCATTCACATCTGTTAGCTGCCAGGAAAACAGCAGAAAGGTCCCTGCTAACTAACTACTCAGGCCTAGCAGGCTGCTTCCTGTACCATCGTTGTCAGAGCCTAACCACAAGCCACCTGACAAAGGAGAAATGTGGTTTGAAGAGTCTAGTCCCAGTACTACAAAATGTGGCAAAGGTGATGGGTTTGGATGGAGCTGAGAGGCAATAAATTAATAATGAGCACAGGTAGGTCACCAACAAACCTGCCATAGTAACTGAGCTCTAAAACAATAAGGCAGACTCACACTGGGAAAAAACCCTTAATTAGTATTAACAGACTTCTTGAGTCATCACTGGTATTTAAAGTGACTATTTTCCAATAATAAATGAAAATAGATGTAGTGTTTAATTGGAAATGATATTGTATATACTTATGTACTTTTATGTATAATCAATTAATATGAGATATTTTATTAGTTGTCCATAGTTTCGGGAATTTACACTTATAATTGTTTAGTGCTTTTGCTCTTTGTTTTAGGATCCTTATCTTGACAAGTTTTTTGCTTTGGTCAATGCTCTGGATGAGCACATGTTCCCAGTCCGAATTGGAGACATGCGAATCATGGAAAATAACTTAGAAAATGAATTGAAGAGCAGTATTTCAGCTTTGAATTCATCTCAGCTGGAACCAGTGGTCCGATTTCTTCATCTTCTCCTTGATAAATTGATACTTCTAGTTGTTAGACCTCCTGTCATTGCTGGCCAAATAGGTAATTTGCTTTTGTTTGGAGAATCATGAAGTTTATAATTTGGCATTCCTAACTTTTGCAGAACTAGAACCATGATTCCTATTTGCTGTCTATAAGGACTGTGTTTAATTTGGGAGGGGGGATTGTTATTTATTTGTTTTTAATGCCAGAAAATAACTTTATTTTGTTTTTTATAAAATGTGCTCAAATTATGGAAACACATTCTGCTCAAATTATGGAAACACATTCATTTATTCACTAAATATTTACTAAGCAGTTATTATGTACCCATACACTGATAGGCATTGTCCAAAGCATAGTTCTTGCTTTTAAAGCTCTCACAGACTCGTGAGGAAAACAAGCAGATAAATCAAGTTGCGTTTTACTTGCAATATAATGTACCCAGTCTGCATTTCACTCACCTGCTTCCTCTATTTAATGTAGCTCTTCTTTTCTTCATTAACTCAAAATTTCTATATTCTTTTTTTAGTTCTGTATTGTTCTAGAAGAAGTATTCCTGTTTCCCACCCTTTCCCAAGATTTCCTCCTCTACTTTTGCTAACAGCTTTTACTTAAATCCTGCAATGTAGTCGAGCTTATAAGAAAATTCAGCTCACTTGTTATAGAAATTTCATGTTAAGTGGGAAAGGAGTATTCGATGCCTTGGGACCCTTTTTTTTTTTTTTAAGGGGAGGCGTGTAAGTAAGGGTAATTTAAATATGAGTAGGAGTCTGACAGGTTAATAACTAGTCCAGGAAGATGAAACAGCATGTGCATTGTACATAGATGAACTTGGAAGTGTTGGGAGAATTATAAATAATTAGTTATAAATTGGAGGGTTGGTGTTTAGAGATGATAGGTGGTGAGGGAGATCAAGTAGGGTCTTCCATGACACTTCGGGGAACTGGACTATTATTCTGTAAGGATAATAGTCCCAGACCCTTTGAAGGGTCTGGTCTTAATTAGGGAAGTAATGTGACCCAGTTTGGCTTTTATAAAGATGACTGTGATGCATGGAAATGGGTTGAAAGTGGGAAAATCTGGAGGTACGGAGACAAATTAGGAATCTTGTAGAATTTTATGTAAAAACTGTGAGGTCCTGATAAAAGATAGATGACAGTGGGATGGAGAAGAGAGGGTGGGTTAAGAGATATTAAAGAAATATTGTAGAATACCAGTACAGGAGTCATAGGAGGTTTTAAGAAAAAAAGTTAACATTATTAATTGTTATAGATTGTGTAAGTAAAATAATATCGATAGTAACAAACATTTGCGTAGGACTTATACGTACCAGGAATAGTGCTACGTGCTTTATTCATATTAATGTATGGAATCCTCACAACTCTGTATGGGTATCATTGGCACCACCATTTCATGAATGAGTAAAGTGATGAACATAATGCTTTGAAAATTTGCCTAAGAATTCGAGCCCAAGAAATTACTCTAGAGTCCCACTCTTATCTATTATACTTGTATCCACTGATGAAATTAACAAGAATAGTTTTAGTGTAATAGTGAAAGTAGAAACTAGATTACAGAGAATTAAGTAGTAAACAGTAGATGATGAAAGGAATACAAAAAGCATTTACTACTCTTTAAAGATATTTAGTTAGAAGAGGAGGCAGGGTCCATTAGGGTATAAGAATATAGAGATTTGAGCATGTTTATATCCTTTGAGAAACTGGAGTGGTGTGGGGGAGAAAATTTAAGATGTAAGAGTGTGAGATAGTTTAATTCATGAAGCAAGCCTGTAGGACAAAAGTGAAGGTGGATAGATCATTCTTATAAAGGAGAGGAGCACTGATTCCTTTGGACAAGAAATAAAAATCCCTTCAGATTCTGCTAAATTTGTAGTAAGAACTTGAGGACTTTCCTGTTATATACTTTTTTTTTTTTTTCTGAGCAATAAAAAGCAAGATTGCTGAGAAGGGAGTAGGTGGACTTGAATTTTGAAGAGGAATCTGATGGTTTGGAATAGCTACTTCTATGAGGAAAAGGAAAATGAATTAACCAGAAATACAAGTAGGATTGCTAAACCCCACTTAAGTTTCTCTGACTCTAGTCTCTTTCTCTTCTAGTTCAATATATGTAGATTAATCTTCCTAAATGACCACTTTATCTGACTATTCTACTTTTACAAAAACTTAATTGGTCCCATTATCTGTTCATAATTTCCTGTCTTGATGAAATAAATCATAGATTGAGACTATATTGCTCACAGTGGCTGTTTGGTTTATCCACTTATTCAGTGTACTGCCAGAATTTTCCAGTTTGTGCAAAATTCTTGTTATATACTGACTTGAATGTCTGGGTAGATATTGCTTAATCTGACATTTAAAATGCTGTACAGTTTTACCTAAACCTGATTTTCTAGCCTTTTTTCCTTCTAATCCTTTTACAGATTCACTTATTTCAATCAAGTTGTTTGCTCACTATTTTCTTAAGTTGATATTTTAAACAATCTACTTTTGCTGTTAACATTTTTGATTTTTTAAAGCAAAAGTAACGTGCTCATTGTATGCTATGTAGCGTTTTAGCAAAATTGTTAAAATGAGAAGTTACTTCTCAACGGTGATACACAAGATAGATTTCTTTTTTCTTATGTGCTTTGTATTATTGTTTTACAAAATAATGAGTACCTGTTGGATGGTGTTTTGTTTTTTGACTAAGCTAACCCATACAATTTTCATGTTAAATTAGTAAAATGAGTTTTTTCTCATTGTTTAGGAAAGTATTTTTGATTCAGGTAATACAGGATATCGTTAAAATTAATATCAAATATCTTTATGCACTTATTGTGTATGACTATACTTAATGCATATAAAGATGATAATAACTTGATTCTTTTGGAATTTAGAATCTAAAAAAGTTAATGCAAAAATATTTTCCTCATTCTTAAAAGTTAATCTAGGTCAAGCATCTTTTGAAGCCATGGCATCAATTACAAATCGGCTTCACAAAAACTTGGAAGGAAATGACCAGCATGGCAGGAACAGCCTTCTTGCATCATATATCTATTATGTTTTTCGTCTACCGAATACTCACCCTAATTCACCATCACCAGGTATTTTTTTCTTTTTACTATGAAACTGTCTTGCATAGATTATTTATTCATGGCAAGATTGGAATAATCTTATAGTCCGTAGTATGATGCAATCATTCAACAGCAACATTTATTGAATGACTGCCAAGTGCTATGGACTATGCTAGGTGCTGGAGTTAAATTAGTAGTTAAAAAGCATTCACTGAATGGGGAGTACAGCATAGGGAATGTGGTGAACTACATGGTAATGGCTATGTATAGTGGCAGGTGGGTACTAGAGTAAGTGGAGAAATCACTGTAAATTCCATAAATGTCTAACCATTGTGCTGTATACCTGAAACTAATATAAAATTAAATTTTAAAAATAATATGCTTAAAAGCATCATTACAGGTTACATTTACATTATAGGTTACATTTTAAAGCATTATTATACAGCTTCCTTTAATTTGCATTAGAGGGATTTTGGTTGAAGTAATTCTTGGAAATGAACCTTGAAAATAACTTATTCTGTCTCTGGAAGCATTTTATCCTTCCGTGTTAAGATAAATAGAATGCTGTATTTGTCATTTGGAGTGCTATTGGACATTAAAGAAGAAATATAATGTCTCAGTCATTTCCTGATAACCCTGTGAAACCTACAATAATATAAAAGATTATTCTCTAGAAAAGTCTAATCTCTTCATGGTCAATAAAATAATATAGCCTTTCTGAATATAAGAGCTCAAAGTAGTTATAGTGGAGTTGGTGGTGTGGTGAGGGCACATAGGAGATGTCTTAGTTTGAATAACTCTTTAGTTAAAAAAAAAAAAATAACTCTAGTTATTCGGTTAGTCATGTCGCGCATACCTTTCAACTATTCACTTACTTGTATGATAACTCTATTTGTATGAGTTATCATCACTAGTGATAATGGTGAATGCCCTTTTTTGCATCTATTGGCAACATTAACATTAATATTGGTGACAATAATTATGATATTCATTGTGGAAACTAGGCATAATAGTAATAGTGATAACTCATTTTATTTTATTTTTTTAATTTTTATTGCCGTCCCTCACTCCTTTGGCAACCATCAACTTGTTCTCTGTAACTATGCATCTGTTTCTATTTTGTTGTTTATTCATTTGTATTATTATTTTTTTAGATTACACATATAACTGAAATCATATGGTGTTTGTCGTTCTCTGTGTGATTTATTTCACTTAATACCCTCTAGGTTCATCCATGTTGTTGCAAATGGCAAAATTTCATTCTCTTTTATGGCCCAGTAATAATCCACTGTGTGTGTGTGTGTGTGTGTGTGTGTGTGTGTGTGTGTGTGTGTGTATCACATCTTTATTCATTTTTCTTTCCGTGAACACCAAATATTTTTGTTTTCTTTGGATAAATACCCAGAAGTCAAATCGCTTAATTGTATGGCAGCTCTATTTTTAATTTTTTGAGGAATCTCCATACTGTTTTGCATAGTGGCTGCATTAATTTACAATCTTACCAACAGTGTACAAGAGTTCTCTTTTTTCCATATCCTTGCCAGCACTTGTTATCTGTTGACTTATTGATGATAGCCATTCTGACATTCTGACAAGTGTGAGGTTATATCTCCTTGTGGTTTCATTTGCATTTCCTTGATGATTATTGATGTTGATCATTTTTTCATATGTCTGTTGGCTAGGTGTATGTCCTCTTTGGAGAAATGTCTATTCATGTCCTCTGCTCATTTTTTCCCCCCTTTTTAACCCACGCTCCCCGGCCTCCCACTTCCACCCCTGACCTACAGATGTTGCTGTCTCCCCTTAAGAACTGGATCTCTGAAGGTGGGGTGTCTCCTCCCACTCGCTCACAGCGTGCACCCGAGGCCTTGCACCCCCGGCACGCTCAGGGGGCCTGGTGCACCTGGAGCCTGGTGCATCCAGGGGGTCCAGTGCACCCGGGGCCCAGCGCACCTGAGGCCTGGCACCCCCTGCACACTCGGGGGGCCTGGTGCACCTGGATCCTGGTGCACCCGGGGCCTGGCGAACCCAGGACCTTCTGCATGTAAAGCAAACGTGCTAACCATTACACTGTGGAGCCACTTCCTCTGCTCATTTTTTAATCAGATTGTGGTTTTGGTGTTAAGTTGTATAAATTTTTTACATATTTTGGGTATTAACCCCTTATCAGATGTATCATTTGTGAATGTCTTTTCCCATTCGGTAGGTTGTCTTTTCGTTTTTTTTGCCGTCCCTCACTCCTTTGGCAACCATTTGTTGATGGTTCCCTTTACTGTGCAAAATCTTTTTAGTTTGATGTAGTCCCTTTTATTTTTTCTTTTGTTGCCCTTGTTGAGGAGACATATCCAAAAAGATATTGATAAGGCCATTATCAAAAAGTTTACTGCCTGTGTTTTTTTTCTAAGAGTTTTATGGTTGCAGGTCTTACATTTAAGTCTTTAATCTATTTTGAGTTTATTTTTGTATATGATATAAAAAAGAAGTCCTATTTTATTTTTTTCCATGTATCTGTTCAGTTTTCCCACTACTACTTATTGAGGAGACTGCCTTTACCCCATTGTGTATCCTTGTCTCCTTGTCATAGATTAATTGGTTGTATAAGTGAGGATTTATTTTTGGACTCTCCATTCTATTCTTTTGATCTCTGTGTCTGTTGTTATGCCAGTACCATGCTGTTTTCACTGTTGCAGCTTTGTAGTACAGTTTGAAATCAGGGAACATGACACCTACCACTATGTTCTTTCTCAAGATTTCTTTGGCTACATATGGGTCTTTTGTGGTTCCTTATAAATTTTAGGATTAGTTCTAATTCTGAGAATACCATTAGTATTTTAATATGGATTGCATGAATCTGTATATTGCTTTAGGTAGTAAGGACATTTTAACAATAGTAATCTTTCTATTCCAATAATAGTAATCTGACTCCAAGTTTTAGTTTATTTCTTAGTTGCAAAAAGAGAATTGGCTCATATCCTACTTTCTAATTTTCTATCTTGATTTTTAAAATTATAGTACTTGAGTCTCTGAGTGTATAACTGATTGTGGACTATATATAATGGTTCTCCATTTACTTTTTTTATTCAGTACAGTATTAGAATTCCACAGATTTTTGCAAAACCTCTTTTTTTACACTCTGACCTGAAAGACTATATAAATTAATTAGTTGGCAGGTGTGTATCATTTGCAACTATGACAGAAAGAGCTCCTTAAAAGAGTAAAAGGGAGATAAACTATGGAAATAATTGCTGGCTATTTTTATGTTCGTAGAACATGGTTGAATGATGATGTCAAGCTTGATTTTAGGCAAAAAGGGATTTTTCATTTTTTTATGTAACCTGGGCTCTACGAGAATTATCTCTAGGTTTCTCGTCTGTATATTTATTATAAGGGTGCCATTTTGTTATAGTTCATATTGTCACTGATGAAGATAGAGAAAGAAAGTATAGTCTCCTTTATGAAATATTGACAGTAAATTGGCTCTCCCTTTAGTGACTGTATCAACGGGCAGAGCAAGAGGGGTGGGAAAAAGGAAAAGACATCAGCTGGAGCATTTTGGGTCCCAGATACTAGGTACACCCATATCTAAATTTAAGGTAATATGTGTGAGTGTGTTTCTTATTACTTTTGTTTTTTATTGTACATATAATTGATAATAGAAACTTGAAGAGCTGATGATTTTATTTATAATTCATATGGTTTTGTTAACTGGTGTAAAATAGAATATCTTTGTGTAGCTATCATTGAGTATGGAATGTTTTTCTTTTACAGTCTTCATTTAGAAACAAAAGCAATTCATGATCTTTATGGAATTTTGTAAAGTGGCAGAGATTTTTTCAGATGTTTTTCTGACTAATTTTCTTTGTTTAATTATATGCTATTTTATACACAACTCTAGGTCCTGGGGGTTTGGGCGGATCAGTGCATTATGCCACAATGGCAAGATCTGCTGTAAGACCTGCAAGCCTTAATTTAAATCGTTCTCGGAGCCTTAGTAATAGTAATCCAGATATATCTGGAACTCCCACATCACCAGATGATGAAGTACGGTCCATCATCGGCAGTAAGGTAAACTGAAGATATGTGTCTATAAATTGGGTTTTCATTTATGAACAAATGAAAAAGTTTTTAATTATTTTAACTTATTCTTAATTTTAAAATGTATTTGAGTTAATAATAAGCAAGAAATTGTACATTACTAGTCTATCAGTAAATTTATTCTTAGTTTAAAAATGTGTTTGAGTTAATAATAAGCAAGAAATTATACATTTCTGCCAGTAAACACTAAGCATTTCATGTTTCTATTAAATAGGTTTGCTATTAGAAACTGGTTTGTGCACTTTGCTCAAAAATCTTCCAAATTCTAAAATTTATTCATGATGACCAGTCACATATTACTCACTTTTGTCTTTCTGATTCTTCATCATGCAAGAAATGGCTAGATTTATTTTCTATAGAATTAAGATACCTATGTGACTGCTGTGTAGAAAAGACATATCATTAATTCAAAATATAAGTCCCCCTTCTTCAAAAAATATCAAGAACCATGAATGATAAGCCTTATTGATAATAGAGCTACATTTCCTATGGAAAATTCTATGTAAAGTGCACGAGGATAAAAAAATATGATTTATTTAATGATGGTTAATGACTATCACAGACATCAAGGGAGACACCAGCTAGTATAAGATCTAGCTACATTTGATTTAAAGCATTCATCTTTATTACCCAAAGAAATATTCTTATGGAACAAATAGTTATTATGTAGAGTACAAAAATAACCCAGATTTAAACAATCCATCCGGACATAAGAACAGTAAGACTGAGGCCAAGAAATCACATCATGTTGTATTTTGACCATACCATTTTAAATGTATTTTTTGCTATTGTAAAAGAGGAAGATATTGTTATGGAGTCATAGCCAACTTTTCTTTGGCATTTTAGTCCAATAATAAGGATATGAGGAAAAGTTGCTAAACATGTTCTAGGATCTGTGTTTAACCCTTGGCCTAAACTATAATAGATTTTTTTTTTTTTAAGATCTGGTTGTTTTTTTTTGTTAGGTGAAATACTTGAACATTGATCAAAAACATCAGAACTACTCACATCTATTCATATAGTTATAAAAATTTTACATTCAGAAGCTTCTAATGAACTTTAAAGCAACTTTTTAAAGTTAATTTCTCACAGATAAAAAATACATTTTTAAACTTACCCACATATATTTCCATGCTTAGGAGAAGAACTCAAGTTTTTTATACTTGTCTTTATTTTTTTATCATATCATTGTTATAGAGGTAGTACTTAGTATTATTTATATACTGTAAAATACAGTTTTTCAGTAGAATGAACCTGATTTATGAATTATAAGAAATTTTCTTATTAAAGAGCTATAGATACCATTTTCTTGAAGGTCCTGCGTTTTAAACATCTCAATTTATATAAGATTTGCATTATGCCTGAGTTAGCATGATTCTAGACTTTTTTTTTTTTTATGATGTATTTGATAAATTAGAACATCAAGATTTAGAACAAATGTCTACAGATATTGGAATTATTTGCCTTTTTCAGGTAGTTTATAAAATAGGACATAATGACATAAACTTACTTTTGATGATATATGATATAATGATATATATCAACTTCTGAGAATGCCATCATTAAGATGAGAATTTGTTCTAAGACAACACAGCCATGTATGAGTCAGGTTTTATTTAAATGGCTTTTATATTTTCTCTCTGTTGCAAAATTTTTGCTAGCTACCTTTATCTTGGACCATCATTTAGTCATAACCTCTAATAATAGTAGTATATAATTTTATTTCATTGAAAAATTAAAAGGAATGTTGAAGTTTATTTATAGCTCCTCTTTATTCTGATTTTATTGGCCTAGAAATTTAATTAACTCTTCTTTAATGATTTTTTCCTTTCACCTTGCCTCAGCCATGGTCATAACCTAGATCTTGTCATTACCGATAACTTTAACCTTCATAACCTCTGTTTCATACATTTCATTCTCTAAACATTAGCTCCTATTTTTTCTTTAGTACCCCAACTCCAACAATTTCTCTACTTCTCTGCAACTTCTAATCACTTGATCCTATGACCTTTATACTGTGCCTTACCTTCTTAATGTTTTTTCTTCCAATTTAGCCAATTTAAGTTCTAGTCTGTTGTTATAATTATCCCCACTGTAATCAAATTGCAATTCACTTATCCCTCTCTCACTTCATTTTACTTGCTTAACCAAACCTCAAACCATATTTGAACCCAATTCACTGCCTGTGCCATGTTAGCACCTGTGCCCTTGAACATGACTGGAGAAATACCATGAGCCTGGTGTCATTTGAAATTAAAGAGACCATAAACCTCAGAGAACCCCTAATGTTGTCAAGTAATTATACTGCGCGCGTGCGCTCTCTCTCTCTCTCTCTCTCTCTCTCTCTCTCTTCTGTATTCCATCTACTTTCCCAATCTCTCAGAAAAAGGTTTCATGCAGCCTTTTGTTACTTCAAACCTCCTAACATCTCCCCATCAGTCCTTCTTACTTTATCTCCTACTTCATTGAGAAAATCAAAGCCATCAGAAGAAAATTTTGGGTAGACTTTTATCCTTGTAGCATCTACCTACCTACTACCATCTCCTGTTACCTAATACTTAATACCCTGCTATAGTTGGACTATCCATTTCCCTAAATCACACCCTCCATTTGTATACAACCTCCCATCCCCTCTCACTTACTCAAGATCCTCACTCTAGCCGTTCTTTCATCTCTCTCCCACATCATCTGTTTCTCCTTGTCTGCTAAATCATCCCATACACATACACGTATGCTATTATTACTCTATTTAAAAAAATCTTGTTTAGTATTTCTGCCGTCAGCTTCTTTGTCATTTCTCTGGTACTTTTTGTAATAAAATTCTTCAAAGGAGATTTTTATACTTGCTATGCTCAGTTCTTTTGCTCCCATTCTCTTTAGCCTACTTCAGTCAGATATTTCTCCCATCTTCCACCCAAACTGCCCTTGTTGATGTCACCGGTGCTCTCCATGTTACTAAATCCAATGGTCAATTCTTGACACACGGCTCTACCTTCTAGCAGCTTTTATCACAGTTACATTCTCATTCCTTCTTAGTTTATTGTGTTTATCTGGCTCATTCTTCCTTGATTTGTTCTATTTACCTGGCTTCCAAGAGAGTACTACACTCTCTTGGTTTTCTGCTTTACTAGTTACACCTTTTCGGTCTCCTTTGTGGATTCTTCTTTTTCCGATCTTCTTATCTGGAAGTACCCCCCAGGCCTCTGTCCTTATTTCTCTTCCCTTCCTATCTCTTCCCCTTTTCTTCTCTTCTTTCTACACTCACTTGGTGATCTTATCAAGTCCCATACTTTTAAATTCCATTATGTGTTAATGACTCCCAAAATTATATTTTCAGTACAGATATCTCTCTGGAATTCTCAGCTGCCTTTTCTAAATCATTTTGTTTGATTTTCATATATGTTAAAGGTAGAGCCACTTCTTATCACCTCTCCTACTATATATACTATGTTTTTTTCCTATACTGCATACCTGTGATAAGTTTAATTTATAACATAGGCAAAGTAAGAGATGAACAACAACAACTTAATAAAATAGAATAGTTATACCTGTATACTGTAATAAAAGTTATGTGATTGTGGTCTCTTTCTTTTGGAAAATATACTGTACTCACCGTTGTGATGATGTGAGATGATACAGTGCCTATGTGATAAGATGAAGTGAGGTAAATGACGTAGGCATTGTGAGCTACTATCAGGGTGATTTGAACACAAACACTGTGATACCTCGATAGCTCATCTGAAGACCAAGACAGCTACTTACTATGTAACTAACGGGCAGAGAGCATATATAATGTGAATACACTGAACAAAGGGTTGATTCATGTCCGACCTGCAAAGAATGGGACAGTACAAGATTTCATCAGAATGGCACTCAGAATGACACAATTTTAAACTTATGCATTGTTTATTTCTGAAATTTTCCATTTAATATTTCCATTTAATATTTAATATTGTGTCCGACCTGCAAAGAATGGGACAGTATAAGATTTCATCAGAATGGCACTCAGAATGACACAATTTTAAACTTATGCATTGTTTATTTCTGAAATTTTCCATTTAATATTTTTGGGCCACAGTTGACTTTGGGTAACAAACTGGGGAAAGCAAAACCACGAATAAAAGGGAGACTACAGTAATGTCCAGCATTAAACTTCATTCTTTAATATAAAATGCAGAACTCCTAAAATTCAAGAATACTTATATCAACAGGCTTTTATTCCTCTAGAGCTAAAACAACATTTGTGAGACTTTCTTCATAATTATTTTCTAAAACTGGTCTATTCTTTCATTGTCCCAGCAGTAGTCTTTTAACATTCAGATATGTAAATGGTTACATAAGGTTTGAATTTTATTGCTTTTGGTCAAATGCCAATGCAATTGTACTTTGATAGTTTCTTTCTAATGTATCTTCTGTTTTTTTAATTTTCAAACACTGAGAGCTTACTATGTGCTAGGAGTCATGCTAAGGATTTCTGGGTATAAAGCCAAATCTTTATATTATAACTTGAATGTTAATGTCAAGTCAAATGCAATTCAGGCCTTGCTCAAGGAGGGAGCCTACCTACAGCTAAGGCACAAAATAATATTACAGGGATTTGGCAAAAACAAAAATACTTTCATATACCTATGTGCATATTTGGTTAATCTGTTCTATGTTAGAGATCAGTAAGCATAAAGTTATCCTATTAGTAAATATCATTGATGAATTTGCTTAACTAAGGCCTGTTTAATTCTTAGCTTTATAACACCTAATTTATGGAAATTATTTGCCTTACAAAATAATTCACCACAGATTTTTCCTTAATTAAATGTAATTGCTTGGTGTAATTATAACTGTATAGAGCCTTAGTATTGTGGACATGATATATAATTGCACAAAGAGATTTATTGTTTATTCTCACATGAGTGATTAACATTTACCTTAGTTTTAAAGGAGATTATTAAGCGAGGAGTAAAAAGTGAATTTAAGAATTTGGCAAAGTTATTGTTCTTATTTCTCAGAAATCAGATGCTTGTGTTTTGTTATTTTTGTGACATTAGTAGTATTTATAAAAATTGAAAATGTCAGGAACTTTATATTTATACAGTGGAGACATAATTTGGGAGACTGGTGAAAAATTTTGTTTTAAACATTGTGTGCTGGTTTGCTTTTATTTGAGATAATATAATGGGGTTCTAGGTAGGCAAGTATTTTAAATAAATTCAATTACATAATTTTACTAGTATTTGAATGTTGTCTAATTTACTTTGCTATGAAGCATTTTTTAAAAACCTGTATGGAAAATTTTGTAAAACTATTTTTTGAGAATTTGCTATATTTGAGGTATCGTACTTAGTAATTTACTTGCATTATTTAATCTGATGTTTTCAATATGAGGGAGTCACTATCATTATTCCTATTTTATAGCTGAGAAACTGAAAAAGTAGGTAATTTTCCTTAAATTTTATAGTTAATAAGAAGTAGAACCTGGATTTGAACTTTAACTCTCATCTTACCTATTGAGTGTCAAATGTATGGGTGATTATTATATCATCATTTCAATCTGTTTGTATTTTGGGGGAAAAATAGGTAAAAGAAAGAAAAAAAAAGAAGGGGAAATAACCTAAGACCTTGAGAGTTGGCAGGTTGTCTAAACCCCTCCCCTGCTTCCTCTCCCCTGCTTCCTCTTTTTTCCTGTTTCCCCTTCCCTTTCCCTCCTCCCCTTAGCAAAATACTCTGATTTAATTGTTGAGCGTAAGGGCCCTGCACATTTGGGTGGTTAAGCTTCCCAGATGATACTGTCTATCCAGAGTTGATAAACATTGTTAACTACTCTTTCTTTTCTTTTACCTATCCTTCTTTTGGTGCTTTCTGGTTTGGGTCCATACTGACACCCTCATCTTTTTAGTCAGCTTCTCTTGGGTTGTCTTAGTAAATGTTATTCCAATAATCCTCTAGAAATTTCTTGTAACTTGTTCTAGTTCTATTAGCAGCTTCCCAGGGCCCAGCTCACATTGCTGAATCATGATTTCTGAGGGCCCAGAATCTGAATTTTATAAAGCTATAATGATCATTTAGGTTTAAGAAATTGAAGTTAAGCCCCGGTTCCCTTCACCTGGGATAATAATAACCTCTCTTTTAGAGACAGATAGACAGACATAATTCACTCTGTTCATACACATTAGTAGCATATTGAATTAACTTTAAATTAATGATAATGATGATGAAGATATAATTCCTATGAATAGCTCCAGCATAGTGTTTTCCCTTATACTGTTAATATAAAATAGTGGCCAATTAGGTTTAATTACAGTAAGCACAGTAAAACTAAGCACAACCCCAAACTCGCCACCATTTTTAGGATGGAGCAAATATCAGGTATCTTTTTTTTCTTAATTTTTTACTTAATTTTTCCTAACAGTCCCTATAAGAAAGTGAAAGAAGAGACAAGGTCAGATAGAATTATGGAGTATCACTGCACAGAAGTTTTCAGTTGATGACAGATGGAATGAAGTTAAAGTCTTTTAGAGAAGAATGGAATAGTTTCTACTTCCATTTCTTTCTTTTAAACCCTAGTTATATTCAAAGGAAATTATGTGTTGCTAACTTGTACCATCTTTTAGAGGATTTGGGAGAATGATGCCGTGAGAACTTTAGTTGTTGGTACTTCAAGGTGATCCCTTTACATAAAAAGAAATTACCTTTAAATACTATACTTAATGTTCTTGGTGATTTTTAAAACTTATATAATAAGGTAATTTTGGTGAACTAATACTCTATAGGTGCCTAAAATTTTTGGTTGCTTTAACAGTACTAATTTAAAAAAAAAAAAGTTGTTTGCATTGGAAAGTCTGGATTTCTTTAAGAGTAATTTATAGCATGCCACATGTAATATTTCTTTCCTTTCCAACTGCTTTCTATTATATGCTTAGGGTTTAGATCGCTCCAATTCCTGGGTTAACACTGGTGGTCCAAAAGCTGCCCCATGGGGATCCAACCCCAGTCCAAGTGCAGAATCAACACAGGTGGTGTTTATATTAGAGGTTTCTTTATTGGCTGCTGATGTGTCCCTTTAGTACATTACTTTTTAGTATATACTATGATTTCAGTGGCTTGCTTTTTTAATCATTAAAAAGTGTGTATTTTTGTTTACTTAGCACATTGTCCAACTACTATGCATGAATACCACCAATTGCACCAGTATTGCTCTGCTTTCCTATTTCCTGTCTTTTCTCCTTCCCTCCGTATACACCCTATCAATATTCCAGTGCCTGCTGCTTATGCAATTGATGGCTTTGATAACAATTTCTCCTTTAGGGGTAGCACATCTTCAGTAGGAATTAAAAAATTTTTGTGTGGAAAAAAACCTGATAGTTTTCCATTTGCTTTTGGTGAAAATGTAGCTCTTATATCATTTTCATTTAGTGTTTACTATCTTGTCATTTTTTCATAATCACTAACTAGAAATACTGGTAATAAATGGAAATTAAATGTGAACAGTGTTTGATCCCCGTGCTGTGAGATTAAATACCAGAAGCAAAAATCCATTTTAATTTGTGCTGTGTTGCAAAGTATGAAATTTGTTATGACTTAGTTGAATTTGGTTTTGCTTACTTAAGTCTAATTGCTTGATAGCTAATACTGCATGATACCTCAAAATATACTTCTCATCTTTGTATTGGCTTTGGAGGAAAATGCTCTTGTTCTTGAAGAAAAAAATTTAATTCCTTTTTTAATATTATAATTAATTTATATTTGCTATCATACATGGCAAGCCTGAATAGTAGTTTTGCTAGTAGTGAAAAATGAAAGAATTCATTCTAAACTTTTTATTCTTTCTATTAAATATAAAATTCTTGATTTTTTTTTTTTTTGGTCTGAGACTGGTTGAGAAGTATATTTTTACATTTCCTTACTAGATATGTGCATGTATATAGTTCACACAAATAAAAGTTTCATTCTTTGCAGCACTCTGAATTTGTATAATTTTTAAAATACTTATCTTTTTAAAGACAAAATATAGAGAAGCCATTTTGATATTTCTAATGCATTGTCATTGAAACAGCTTAAAATGGTGAAAATGAGATAAGCAGTAAAATAGATGGTTGTTGAAACCACGATACAACACTATTTTAAAAATTGTATGTAATCCTTTAGCTACAAAGTCATCCACAGCAGACTTTAATGTTATCTCGTCATTCATTCATCTTCACTCCATAGGCTATGGATCGAAGTTGTAATCGTATGTCTTCGCACACAGAGACGTCAAGTTTCTTACAAACATTAACGGGACGCTTACCAACTAAAAAGGTAGATTCACAATCGAAAGACAATCCAAATAGGGGGAAAATAATTCCAACAATTAAGTAGACATAAGATTTCTTTACATAACAGTATGAGATGTTACAGTATTTGCATAGTATTTAAAAATACATTTGAGCAAGCACTGCCTGTCTGACACCTTTTTGGGCATACCTCTTCAGTGTAAGCTCTTTTACATCATTATAATTATTATAATCTTTGGGATTGACTGTTTTTAGAGTTTAGTGAATTGAAATTTGATCATCAAATTGTAGTGCCAAAAAATGTATCAACTCTTAATTCTGTTTCTGTAACTATTTCTGTTTTGTGTTTTAAATCTCCAGGGAAAGGAAGATGAGTTAGAAAAATTATCACTCTTAGTAAGATATGTTGATTTGCTTCCCTTATGCACAGTTTTGTTAGTCCTTTTTCATATTAATATACACTACTTTGCAAATGCTTTGTATGCAAATCCATTACAAGGCAAGAAGTTTCTGCCATTTTTTTTTAAAAAGACTTTAAATACCTGAAAACTTGAAAATTAATGCATTATATCAAAGTTTAAATTTTTAAAGGTATTTCCTAAATTGTACCAGCAAAGTTCATGAATGTATTTGTATAAGTTGAAATATGTATGTAAGACACAGAATTTTATTTGTAACTGTGAGTTTTCGGTCTAGTTTCTGTTTGCAGGTACAATTTAGGAGGCTGTTTCCCACCTGTCCTTTTAAAATTACATTTTACTGCAAGATAACATGTAATTTTTTCAGCTGTTCTACATGCCACTGTCTTACATGTATAAATAGCCGTTTCGTTAATGGGTGTCCTCACTGCATCATTGAATGGTTCACATGCCTTATTTTGCTTATTCTCATTATATCTTCATTTGCAGTTGCATTATTATTTGGTTTGTGTTATTAACAGACTTGACTTTGATAATAACTTTGGATTTACTTCTGGATAGCTTTTTCATGAGGAGCTGGCTTTGCAGTGGGTTGTTTGCAGTGGCAGCGTTCGGGAGTCGGCTTTGCAACAAGCCTGGTTCTTTTTTGAGTTAATGGTGAGCAAACTAAACATGTTCTTATTATTGTTTTTCTTAGTGAACACTTTGTGCTAGCTCATTATTTTATACTAGAAATCTTTTTCTATCATCCATCTTATGGTTTTACATATGCCTCCAAGACAAGATTACATATGTTCCATCTATAAATAAACACTATGGACACTCAGCACGATTTAGGTGGAATTAATTAACTATCTTTTTAAAGAACCCGTGATGCATTGTTTTTCAGTCTGAACAGGCTGTGTATAATGGCAGTACTGTAGATTTCATAACCAAACGTAGCTTTATAGATACTCACTGCTTTTACAGTTAGAAAGCTTTTAGGGAAATGACGGTTTTGGCCAATTAAAAAAAAAATTTTTTTTTTTTTTGCTTAATTCAATCAACAATATTAAAAACAAATGGATGAATTAATATTTTAATATTTATATACTCCTATAAACACATATATACACAAAAGTAATAAATTTATCAAGTGCATACAATGTGGTAGCACTGCTTATAGGGCTTGGTATTACCAAGGCACAGAGAGATTAAGTAAGTTGTCCAGGTATACACAATTTATAGATAGCAGAACTGTGATTCAAACTCAGGCATTCTGGCACTAAGGACCTTCCTCTTCAGCCTCTAGAAAGCTGAAATTGAAACTTTTTCTTCCAAAAAAGAAGTATGTAAAAAGCTAGGAAACAAAAGAAAACAACAAACTCAAAAGGGAGAAAAGAAACAGAGGGAGCTTCTAGAATATGTCATAGGATCATTCTCAGCATTGAATGTTACCTATATTGGGGATAAAATGACATTTTTTCTAGGGATTTACTAATTGAATAACTAAATAAATAAGAGACCATACATAAATGATAGGTAACTCATTTTTTTTTCCCCCTAGAGAAAAAACAACAAATTTGTAATTTGTATGCTTTTAACATAAGGTCAAAGTTGTAATTTTACTTACTTTTTGATAGTCTTTCATGTATGTTTAGATTTCTTAAATACAAAATAGTCAAAAGGCTGCAGTTTAAGACTTGGCTTTAATTTCCCTGAATTTACAATTTTTATTACCTTTACCATATTGTTGTAATACGAATCTGTATCCAAAAGCATTGTGTTTATTTAAATCACTTTGTTACTTTTTACCTAATATCTTATTAACATTTAGTCATCGACATTTAATGTATACCTACCATTCGCCACTAGATGCTAGATGGCAAAGACACTGAAGTGAAGTCACGGTTTCTCACCTCTCAAAGTTCACAGTTTAGGGGATATGGAATGGCAAAATTGTTGAGTCTTGGAAAGATTTAATTTAAAACGACTTTAAAAAGGTGAATTTTTTTTTCTTTTGATATACACAGAATTTTTTCCCTATGGACAGAATAATTTTATGAAGGTGACGCAGCGATTGAATTGTATTAAATATGATATTTCTTTGGAACATACAGTATATTGTAGTTAACTTTTCAAAATATTTGAGTAGCTAGAAGTATTTCAGTCATCTATTAAATCATATGGTATATTGAAAAAATAGCCCTACTATTTATAGAGCCACTGTAACTGTTAATTGCATTCATAAGAAATTAAATTAATGACATTTATTTTTTCAGGTGAAAAGCATGGTGCACCATTTATACTTTAATGATAAACTTGATGCACCAAGGAAAAGTCGTTTTCCAGAGCGTTTCATGGATGACATCGCTGCTCTTGTCAGTACAATTGCTAGTGATATATTTTCAAGATTTCAGAAGGTAATGATGACTTTTTTTAAGTTAAATCTCTTTTTCAAGCTTACATTAAACTCATACTTTTATTTGTGTTTGCTTTTTCTGTTTCTCAGGACACAGAAATGGTTGAGAGACTCAACACTAGTCTTGCATTCTTTCTCAATGATCTGTTGTCTATTATGGACAGAGGATTTGTCTTTAGCCTTATAAAGACCTGCTATAAACAGGTAATACATAATTAGTAATTAGTAATCAAATAACTTAAATACTGTGGGTTTTTTTTTGTTTTGTTTTGTTTTGTTTTTGCATATAGAACTAAGAGACCTTCAAGAACACATTAATATACTGATGTTTTTAAAAATGGCATGTTTTTATTAGTAAGGCAAAAATAAATTCTCTTGGTTTAATCAACAAAGATTAAACAGAACTCTGGCAAGCTGATATCAGTACAGCTGGCTTTTCCTTGGATTGTACTGACTCTTTAATTCTCATTCTGGAGCACACTATCAAGTCAGTGATCTAACTGCCCCAAGATACCATTTAAGAGTAGCATTTGTACTGAGTCAGCAGCAAATTGAACTTTTTGTGTCTTGAGCCATGTTTAAATCAGCTGTATTTTGTTGTATATTCTTTATAACACAGCCTCGAACATTGTAGAATTTAGAATCATGGACAGATGTTTACCCAGTTCCCAAATGTCATTTCTTATCTTGCTTTTTCTAAACTAAAAGCATCCTGGAACTTTCTACAAACAGCTGATTTTGTTTTAAAATGTTTATCAACTGATTAATGAAATCTGCCTTTTGGAAAACATTAATTATTGAGCCTGAGAGGCCATTTTGGTACTAAGCTTTATAATCATCCTAGAATTACCTTTTACACAGAAATGGTTGCTTTAAAAATATACAGATCCGTGAGTCCCATCTCAGCATTATTGAGAAGTTCGAATCCTGTTGGTAGGGATGGGAAGTGTGGGACACAGTGCTTGTGAAGCACTTCCCAGTAGATCCACAGATTAGATTTTGGGAGCTGCTGGGTAAGAATGCTATTTGGCAGTCTAATATTTCAAATTTTGAAGATTTGTTCTATTGGATGTCTTTATTGTATGTTTCTTTTGATAGAGAAGTTAAAACTACACATAGGCACTGACCCACTAGCAGATATTTACAAGTATGTATTATTTTTACTTTGTTCCCCAAATTTCATGTACTATCGCTCCCAAAACCTTTCCTGTTTTTGTTCAAGCATTGACTTCCTACATTTTCCAAGCAGTAATTTTGACCCTGAGGATGCTATTAAGTAAGTTTATATGTGTCCTCAAGTAGTTTATGTATGATGAGCTGGGAAAGTAGACAATTATAAATATAAGTTAGCACAAGCTACCATATAAAGAATGGCTAATTTCTTTTATGCAGTTATTTTGGTGGTGTACTTTTCTTTCATAAAGTACATCTTTGAGATGTGGAAATTTCAATGTTATATTGGAAACATAAGAGTGTCTAGTCAGTGGATTTATACAGTAAATCTTGTAGTTCAGAATTTTTTATTTTAACAGTATTTCTGGAGAAAATTAATACTGTTGTTCATGTCACAAAACCCAAAACTTCTCATTAGTGCTGTTCTTTAATTCTTTAATCTTTCATTCTGGAGAAATGATATATTCAATCGGTGTTCTCTTGTTTATTCAATGCTTACAAGGTGTCTTCAAAACTTTATTCCTTACCAAATCCAAGTGTCCTTGTATCCTTGAGGTTGGATTTTTTGCGAATCATCTGCAGCCATGAGCACTATGTTACATTAAACTTACCCTGCAGTTTGCTTACTCCACCCGCCTCACCATCACCTTCTGTTTCTTCTGCAACATCTCAGGTATGCAAAATGCATGGAAAAAAATATTCTTAAAGTTCACATTTGTGGAAAAGCATTCTAAACACTGGAAAAAATTATAAGTAAATATTGAATGACAGCTGTAAATAGGCTCTATACTAGGTGCTTTATAAGTATTAATCATTTGCTCCTCAGAGCAGCTCTGGGAGATCATTTCTGTTACTATCCCCATTTTACAGATGAAAAGACTGGAAACACAGGTCAATAACATACTGAAAGTCACACAGTAAAAGGTGGCAGTGCTAGGCTTTGAATCAAGGCACATGTTGGCTTTATTTTATTTTAAATGTATTTTTCAATTACATTTGACATATAATCTTATATTAGTTTTAGGTGTACAACATAATAGTTAAATATTTGTATATCTTACAGAGTAATCACCCTGGTAAGTCTAGCACCCATCTGACACCATACATAGTTATTATAATATTTTGACTGTATTCCTGTGCTGCACTGTACATGTTGGCTTTATTTTAGAGCCCAAGTTCTTAGTCACTATGTTGTACTCTTCTTAGAGATTTATGCACATGTGAGTGAATTCACCTACATAAACTCACTTAGTTAGATGTTTTTACAAATTGGGTTGTCTTGAAGCAGAAACAGACTGAGTTTGGGGTGCAGGATGTTTATAAGGGATTGATATTTGTGAAAGGAGGGAGAATGAAGCATAATTCAGCAGAGACGTCAAACTGCAATTGAGGACTGACAGCTTTGCCTGCCTCTCTTGTATTCAAAAACCCAAAGGAAACTAGATAGAGGTTTATAGGTTTTCATTGGGTGGCACTTGACTTTAACAGCTAGTAGTTTCTCTAAAACTCTAAAGACGAAAAAGGGTTATCATAGCAATTTTTATGCATCCTATTAGATGGATTGAGATGAAAAGATTTTATGGTTTTAGTATTAAAGAAGCCTGGATTTTCTTCCTAGTGAAACATTCTGCTACATAATTCGTGAGGCAAACAAGCTGCTTCTTTAAGCTATTAATGTCTGAAGTTGATCCTAACTCTTCTTAATTTTATTTTTGAGATATTTAATTCTTGAATGTAATTCCTTACTAGATTAATCTCAAATATGTGTTAAAATACAATTTTAAACTTCACTTAGAAAACAACAAAGAGCACCCACAACTTTTTACTTTACCTTTGCAAGAAATCAATAGATCAGCCTATTTCCATATACTCTTTTGCCTGGCTAGCACACACTTCTTCCTAAAATGGATGAGACTAGTCTTTTCCTTTCTTCTCCCATCCTCTGCCAAAGACGTGACTACACACAGTAAAGAACAAATTGAGCATAGGTGCCGTTCTAAAACCTTTAACGATACACATTTGTTTACATCTAACTCCCTGCTGAACATCTCATTATGCCAAGAAATTGATAGAATTTCTTCTATTATCTTTCTCCCCTCCCCACTTTGTCATCCAACTAGAGTACATAATTTTCAGGTTCTAATAGATGACAGAGACATCATTTTTTTGTGGGGGGGGAGGTGGGGGAGGGTGGCCAGAAAAATTTTACTTACTTATCAGTATGATGATTTCTCCATAGAGAAATCTGAAATCTATTGTTCTAAGAAACCTCACATGGAAAGTCTTGAATTATGGATTAGAGGGTGATGAAGTTGAGGACATTCTTGCCTTGAACTATGTCTTGGGGGATGCTGTTTTTCAGTATTAAAAAACTTTTCAAAACTCAGTAAGTGGACCACAAAATGATAGTGATTTTCTAGAGACAGTATTTTCTCTGAAAAACAGTTTTACTGGTATTTGAAATTTCTCTGGAAACCAATAGCCTTGACAATGAGTATTTCTCTTGTACTCAGTAGTGGGTACATAGTATATTATTTGGACTTAGTTTTTTTTTTCCTTTCAGAGTGATATTAAAACAGTAAGTAATTAAAAGAATAAAGAAAAACAGATGAAAAAGTTTCACTATGAGAAAAAGGAAATTGAATATCTTTAAAAGTGTTATTTCATCATAGTTTCCTATAGCAAAAGTAAAAGCAGTTACTTTCTCCAATGTTAGTAATCTATAGTAAACCTTAGGCAGTAAATTACTGTAGGCAAAGTTAATCTCACTTTCAGATAATGCTCACATTTTCTTTGTTGTAATGCTCTGTCTGTGGGATGTTTTGTTGCACAGCTATTATAGTTTTGTTCTGCCTCACTCTCAAACAGAGTTCTGGATTTTCCACCAATGTACAAGACCAGAAGATTGCAAATATGTTTGAATTATCTGTACCTTTCCGCCAACAGCATTATTTGGCAGGACTTGTGTTAACAGAGCTTGCTGTTATTTTAGATCCTGATGCAGAAGGGTGAGTAGACCAGTTTTTGCCTTGTAGAATATCAGTTTGATTTTGGACAGTGGGACAGAGGTATTCCACTTACATTTCTAAGAATCAAAAGAATACTCTTTCCCACTCTTTTACTTCTCTATTTACTAAGTTCTATCCCTATGTTATTTCCATATTCCATCAATTTTAAGAAAGACATTTTTTCATATTTTGTCATTTCTGAATTTGAGGTTCATCTTAAAATCAGTAGTGTATTACAGTTTATTTGGTAGGTTTTTTTCCCTTCTTAACAGTACATAAAATAGTTCTGCAGTCTAGTAGATGGACTCAGATTTGTTGATAAATAGTAGGCATGCATGTTTCAGTTGAGGAGGATAGACTCATCATATGTTTGATTCCTTGTGAGGAAAATTTATCATTTGCTATCATACTATGTAGCATTTTATTTGAAAATTTGCCCTACAAACAAAATCCTTAGGTTTTAAAAACTTTCAACACTGAGTACATTTTTAGAGGATTTTTAGAAATTGATATAGTAAGAAAAGAGAGGGTATATTGTCTGACGATTTGAATTTATAGTAATAGCTTGATGTTTTGTGGTTTAGCATCCTTGTAGGGTACTTCCACCTTAATAGTTACTTTAAAAAATCTGTATGACCATAACTCATTTGGGTAATAATTCCTTTTTTTCCCCCCAATTTTTCTCGTAATAGGATTATTGGGAGTGTTTAATGCAATTTAACCTCATATCTAAGAGCTTCAGAGAACAAAAAGAGATACCTTTGAGTGGGTTTTACCAGGGTCCTACAAGGGATTTCTGATGTATTTGTTGAGTGAATGAAAGAGGAGGTTTCAAAAGTTCTTAGCAATAGTCAGGGACATATTCAATGCTCCATAAATTGTGAAAGGCTAAATCTTCTGCAAATGAAAGACATACCTTTTTTTAATAATGGCAACTTCTCACTTTAGGAATATGTGTTAAAGAATTGTTCACACTGTGTTCTGCAGAACTGTAAAGTTCTAAAGAGGTGCTTATTGGGTTTCCATGTAGAATGGGGTGTGGGGTGCAGACAGACATTGGAGCATGGCGAGGACAACTAAGTTGGTGAAACTCTGGGCTTTCCACCCCTGCATGCCACCACCTTTATATTTTGTCATGTGACATATGAATATGATGTCATTTGGTGAAAAGGGGGATTTATTGTTTGAAAAAAACCACTCTGAAAACAACTTCTAAACATACTACCTTTCTTTAATAAGTGATATATCTCAATTATTTGAATGCACATTTTCTGTATTTTTACTTGCTATATCAGAGTATATTTGGTTACAAGAAACAGAAAACTTTTCTTCATATTGGTTTTATTAAAGGAAGGAAATTTATTATTTTATAATTGGATGAAAGATAGGGTTGTTTGAACAGTACAATCAGCGGCTAAATGGTGTCATCAGGGTTCTGGTTCTTTATCTCTCCTGTTCTAGATGTTTTATCCTAAGGCTAGTGCCTCTCATGACTACAAGACAGTTGTCACTAGCAATTCAGATGAAATTCTTACCTGTTTACATCCAGCAGGAGAGAGAAGGGGAAACCCTCTTCCCAAGAATGCTATGTAATTTTTTCATTTGGACTGATTTGGCTCACTTGCTATTCTGTACTGTCACAGTTACCAGAGCAATGCCAGGTTGTTGGGTGGATTAGATTAGTTCTATTCAAATGTGGTGCTCAGACTGGTATCGGTTCATGGTTTGTTACAGAGCAGTAAATCAGCTATGCCACTAAACACAATGTTTAGGTCATATGACTTTTCTTTCTCTTGGGTAGACCTTCTCAAGTAAGGAAGCAATAAGTTGATTAACATTTATCTCTTCTCGGACTGGTAACAAAATGGTTTGCTAACTGATGCTTTAAGTAGCAGAGCTAGTCTAATTAGGATCTCCTGAAATGGGATGGAGGCGGCTTCCCCAGAGTCATAGCGGGAGGAATACATATCCGAAAAAAATTGAGTTCTCCTAAGATGGAAGACGGGAAATAGATGTTGTGTAGGTGTTCAGCAATATCTGATATAAAGAATAGAAAATTCTAACAGTCAGCTGTTTCTGCAGTGATTTTTTTTTTTTCATGTCAAGGATCAATTCTATTAAAATAGGTTTTTTTGTGTTTCTGAGGATTTATGAAAGAATTATGTATTGCTTTTTTCTACCTCTTTAAGCTAGAATGTGTTGGTCTTTCACACTTGGAGATATTTTTTTTTTCTATGAAGTCCAGAAAACAATGATAATTGTGTTCGTTACCATCTTTTCTTTGTCTATGCAATTAAATAAGATATGGGCTGAGCTTTAAATAGCAGTATACAGGATTATATCCTTAGTTTTTACTGCTGCTTGTTTCTTTCTTTTCCCACTTTTTCCTACACCCAATCCATTAGCAAATTCCACAGGTACTACCCCAAGTTCAGCTACTTCTCTCCATCCTCACTGCTACTTCCCTAGTCATGGCTCCATTCTTACTTTCCCAAAATCCTTTTTTCACACAGCAGCCTGAGTGATCTTTTAGAAATGAGAATCAGACTATGTCATTTTCCTTGCTTAAAACTCCTCAATGGGAGCATAAGCTTTAAAAATGGCACTTAAAATCCAGACTTTTAATATTGGTCCCCAAAGCCTGATATATTTCTGGCTCTTGTCTACTCCACAACTCTCTTCTCTCTTCGCATACTAAAATCTAGCCATCCTGGCCTTCTTTGTCTTTCTCAATTGTGCCAAACTTATTCTACCTTAGAGCCTCAGAACTTCATATTTCTCTGCCTGAAGCAGTGCTCCAGTTGCCCTCAGGTCTTTTCATACCCATTTCCTCTTTAAGATTCTTCAGGTCTCCATTCTAACAGCATCTTCTCAATGAGGCTTTCATTGACCTCCCAATCTAAATTAAAGATGTGTTGCCCTCGCCACAATCATTTTTAACCATATAAATGTTATTTTCTACAAGGCACTTACCTGAAATTTGCTTGTTTGTTTATTATCTGTCTTCTCGCATTAGAATGTGAGCTCAGGAGAGCAGGCATTTTGTCTTCCTTGTTCACTGTATTCTCAGTGCCATAGAATTGTGTCTGGTAGAAAGTGGAAACTTGACAAATATATGTTAATTCAATGAATGAGTGATTGACTGTGAGAAACTCACATCTCATCTCTTTTACATTCTTTAGTGATATATAGTTAAAATGCAACATACATTGATTGTCTTAGATAAAATCCTTGAGAAGGAATGCTTTTCTTTTTGCTCCATCAGCTTGCTAAGTAATCAAGAATAATTTCTGGCAGTCATACGTTCTAATATCAATCAAAGATTTGCTGTCTAAAATCTTTCATTATAATAAGAAAGTTAAGACTATGAAACAATATACTATTATTAAATGCTAATTTTGTAGTACATAGATCTGTAGAAGAATAATACTTGTTATAACATTTGTAACGTTGAATTATTTTCCTGTGTTTCTTTTACGAAAACAAGCTCTCTTAAAACAGAGACAATGTCTTATTTCCAACATCTAGAATAGGATAGATATTACGGATCCTGCATAACTATGTATTTAATAGCTGATGTGATTGAGTATCGTAGATAGACGAAAGGGCTTCATGAAGACGGGTGGATAGAGTTTAGAGAGGTGGAAGTCTGGGGCTGGTAAATGCTGAGAGATAAGAAATACACACCCAAGTTTGGGAATCATCACTGGTGACACCAAAGTTGAAAGAGAGAACATAAAAAGCAAATGACCAAAATTTGAGACTTGGAAAGAATGATGAGAGAGAAGTATGAAGAAGGGTGGGAACTATTTGGAGACTACATTGAGAAGAGAACATATAAGATGACAGTGTCAAGTAGGGAGAGCTGGAGAATGAAATCTGAAATATGTTCCTCACGTGTGGTTCTTGACAGTATTTAAAAATAAGCTTTCTGAATAAAAATCTGGAAGGGAGAAGAAAGAATATTCAGCTAGATCTTATATAATCTAAATGGCAGACAAGATCAAAGGCTCTGGAGTAAGACTGTTTCAAATCCCAGCTTTTAAATCTATATGATCTTAAAAGAAATAAAAGCTAGTATTTACTGAGGAAGGCAATGTACCGGTCACTGTGCTAAGCATGTTACATAAATTATGTAACTTAATTCTCACAACCACTGGTAGGTTGTTACCCGCATACATAAGTAGGAAAACGGGGGCTAAGTATCTTAGAAAAATCATTTAGCTGTTAAATAATAAAGCTAGTGTGGTACCATGTTGTAAGCATTCAAATATTGTTAGCTTCAAAGAAAGGGAGTAGATATTAGGAAGTAAATGTAAACACATACATTCAGGAAGTTACTACTGGAGAAGTCGTATAATAGTCTATTACTAAGAAAAGTACTATATAAGCTAAAGGAAACTAGTTTCAAGTGAACATCTATTCTCAAGATAGGGAAGGCTTATTTGAAGAAAGAAAGGAAGACCTTAGTGAGGGGGTACAATGAAACTATTGAAGAAAGATGGGGTTCACTGCACATATGTGGAGATTACTTTCTGAGAGAAGGTACAACTTTTTTTGAGACAAAAGGAAAGATGATCTGATAGTTATAAAGATGGAAATGTATCAAAAGATCTGACCAGAACAAATTCAGAATGGCTATTCTTTCCTTAAAAAGTTAGTATTTTATTGAGATTGATGGTAAGAAGCTTAGCAGAAAGAAAGATCCGAAACTGCTGCCAGTCACAGCATAAAGGCCAGTGGAAGTTGGGTGAATTTTTAATAAGAATGGTTTGATGGTCATAGAGCCTTCAGTCTAAGAAAAGAGGCAAAAAAAAAAAAAAAAGTGAAGATGAGAATGACCCTTCTTAGTGTGTTAGCCCAGTGAAACTCAGGGGATTGGGAGTTTAGAAAAGTTGTAAGTGCCCAGTTAAGATATATGAGCAAAGAAGTTCAGTTAAATAGAGATGTCAATCACAAACCCAGCCTGTGACGTGATCTATTAGATAGAATGTTTTTCTTTCAGAAAAAGGAAATACAAGTTTATCTTTGGTAAATGTGAAGAGATCTCACTTGATGAAATAAAATTTATAACTGCTAAGATTTCCCTTTTTTTGCTTTAAAATATAACCACAACAGGTCTTAAGTTATTTAATATTAAAATGAACTAAATAAAGAGTTAATGTAAAAAATATTCAGATTTACTCCTAAGTCAATTTATATATTATTTATTTTTCTTCAATTTTTTTTTGTACAGACATTAATTTTAAAATGAGGTGTTTTATAGGAATATATACAAATATGTGGCAAAGTTAAGAAGTTGAACAAAATTGATTCAGTACCATGACTTACTGTTTGCCTTAACGATATTAACTAATCTCTGTGACCTTACTGCTTGTTCTTCATCTTCTTTTTAAATAGACTGTTTGGATTGCATAGGAAAGTCATCAATATGGTACACAATTTACTATCCAGTCATGACTCAGACCCACGGTACTCTGACCCCCAGATAAAGGCTCGGGTGGCCATGTTGTATCTACCTCTGATTGGCATTATCATGGAAACTGTTCCTCAGCTGTATGATTTTACAGGTACTTAGTATATTTAAGACAACTTTTAAAGGCAAATCTCAATGTATAAAAATGTTAGAAAATATCTCAAGGATAAAGATCTTATTTAAGGAAAAAAAATATGAGGACATATATAGTGACATAAGTAAACTGTAAATACTTAACCCGGTTACTGAGGAACTTTTCACCATGTGGGAGACTTCACTGTAAGGTTTCTATAAATAGTTCCTATGATGAATTTTAAAATAATGATTATATAGCATTTCTATCCCTACCTATTAGGAAATAGGTTGTGTGTGTGGGTGTACTGTTCATCTGAAATAAGAATACAGGAAAACCTGGCAGATGTTTACTATGCTCAATGTCATTTTATCATATACATATAATCAAATTAATATTCGCCTGTATAACAGGAATTATGTTTATCGCTAACACTAGGTTAATAAGTTGAAGTTTTGTTGCTTTTTAAAAATTAGAACCTATAAAATTTTATTCCTCTTGCTTTTCATATTTAAAATTTACTTAAATTCCTTTATTCACTCTAAAGAAAGCCCTGTAGTTTGCATTTTAACTAGCAATTAACCTGATAAAGTACTTCCAGTTCAATAAAAACAAAAACAAACATTTACTGAGTACCTAATATGTATTAAGAACTTCAACTGGTGCTGGTGATACAAAAATAAACAACTCCTTGCCTTTAAAGGACTGATAGTTGAGTACTTTTTCCAGTATTTTGATCACTAACATGAGCTTCCTTATCCGAAGGCAGAAATGTTTAAATTATTAGATCTTCTTTTACTAGCAAGTTAAAGTTTACTACAAAACTATAAATTATGGTTGTAGGAATGAGTTAATATTTAAAATATTGTTTACAAGAACTAAATCTTAAGGATAAGTATCACACGTTAACAGGTTTTTTTGTTTGTTTTTTTAAAGAGTGATGGAGACTTAGAAGGGGAATTGCATGCTCAATAACTGTTAATCAAGCTAAACATAGAGTTTAATTATTTATTTTTGGATTATTTTTTTCCAGAAACTCACAATCAACGAGGGAGACCAATTTGTATAGCCCCTGATGATTATGAAAGTGAGAGCGGAAGCATGATAAGCCAGACGGTTGCCATGGCAATTGCAGGAACATCAGTTCCTCAACTAACAAGGCCTGGCAGTTTCCTCCTCACATCAACGGTAAAAATCAACCCTCCTACATAAGTTTATTCTGGAAGAACAGATATTTGCAAGGATGTATCCTTAAATAACTGAGAATATTGTGTTAGCTGAGGCAAAAGTACTCTGAGCTTAATTTATTTTGTGGAAACATTAAGTTCGGAGAATATTGCCTATCTTGTACCAAGTTGTTTTATAAATTATTAATTACTTCAAGGTTTATGGTATAAAGCTATGTGTTCTCTCATTCAGAATTTTGAAAGTTGCCTTATTTTATATATATATAAATATTATACATATATACATTTAAATATAAATATTTAAATCCATTGTAGTCTTTATCAGCCCAAAGAAATATTCTCACTTATTTAATAATTGAGAATTTTTTTTAATCTGTGAAGATTGATACTTTTTCATGTTTAAAAAATTAATATTTACTCTGCCTCTATAATTTTCCCCCCTTATAAAGGGAAGGAAATGGGAGAAGGGAGGAAACAAACTACCAGTAAAGCAAGATCAAGTTCTAAAAGTTTTAAAAGTTCTAAAAGTTTTAAAAGACTTTCAGAAAAATGCAATATTTATGGAAGCTAGCCTACTTGACAGCTTAGGGGAAAAAAAAAAGTTTACTGAGGTGATTTACATATCAAAAGATTGACCCATTTTAAGTGCACAATTTCACGGTTTTTAATATAATTACAGAGTTATACAGCCACCACCACAATCTAAGTTTAGAACATTTCCATCACCCCAGTAAGAACCCATAGGCCTGTCACATCCTACTTCCCCCAGCCCTAGACTGCAACTAATCCATTTCTTTCTGTACAGGTTTACCTATTCTGGATATTTCACATAAATGAAATTATACACTGTGCTCTTTGGTGTCTGGCTCCTTTCACTAAGCATAATGTTTTTGAGGTCCATCCATGCTGCAACATGTATCAGTACTTCTTTTTTTTTTTAATTGCCAAATAGTATTCCTTTGTATTGATATACCAGATTTTTATCCATTTGTCAGTTGAAGATTTGAATCATTTCCACTTTTTGGACATTAGGAATAATGCTGCTATGAACATTTGCGTACATGTCTTTGTGTGCATGTATGTATGTTTTTGGATTTTTCTTAGGTAGATACTTAGGAGTAGATTGCTGGGTCATATGGTATCTCTGTGATTAACATTTTGAGAAACTTCAATCTCTTTTTCAAAGTGGCTGAACCATTTTATATTCTCATCAGCAGTGAATAAAGGTTCCTATTTCTCTAAATCCTCACCAACACTTGTTTTTATCTCTTTTTTATCATAGTTATCTTAGTGGGTATGAAGTGGTATCTCATTGTGGTTTTGATTTGCATTTCCTTAATGTCTACTGATATTGAGCACCTTTTTATTTGTTTATTGGCTCATCTTTTCGTTTATCTTACTTATTTAGAGAAAAGTCCATTCAAATCATTTGCCATTTTAAAATTATGTTATTCATCTTATTATTGACTTGAAAGAGTTCTTTATATATTCTGAGTACAACTAACTCCCTTATATGTGATTTGCAAATATTTTTTCCCATTCTGTAGATTATCTTTTCACTTTTTGATGGTATCATTTGAAGTGCAAAAGTTTTTGATTTTGGTGAATTCTAATTTATTGATATTTTTCTTTCATCACTTGTACTTTTGATATTATACATTAAAAAAGTATATAAAGTTCATGTACAGTTAAAGTAGAATAATAGAAGGTACAGCAGTGTATCTACCACTCAGCTTCAGAAATAGCACATTGTAAGTACCTTGGAAGTTCTCAGTCTGCCTTCAATTTACTCCCTCTCTCCCTTTAAAATGACTACTATTCTCAATTTTATTGACTGCGCTTTTCATTTTTTAAAACTTTTCTATACTACACATGAAAATATACATGAAACATAAGTGTATAAGTTTATAAAATATAAAATGAACACCTTTATAACCACCAATCGGGACAAAATATAGAACATTGGCTGTTTCCAGAAATCCTTAGCTTGCTCTTTTGTACCAAAGCTATCCACCAAGCTCCCCCATTATCCTGACTAACGAAGTAATTGCTTAGTTTTGTTTATAGTGTTACCATATAAGTTTTCATATATAAATAGTTTACTTTTTAGTTTAGTTTTACATTCCGTAAGTCTTTAATATTCATTCGTTACAAATTGTAGCTATAATTCACTGATTTTTATTTCTGTATGACATTCCATTGTCTGACTATAAATTTTTGGATAAAGTTTATTTACCAATTCTGTAGACAGATGCATGAATTGTTTCTGATCTTTGGTTATTACCAATATCAATTCCATAGATTCTTTTATATGTATCCTGTATGCATGATTATACTTTTATTTAGGATATTTCCTAGGAGTGGAATTTGCTCAATCATATAATATGTGTATCTTCATCCTTACCAGATATGCCAGGGTGTTTTCCAAAGGGTTCGTCTCAGTTTATACTTGCACCTACAGTACGAGTTTCCATTCCTTCACATGTTCATCAGCACTTAGAATTTTCAGACTTTGTAATTTTTGTCAATCTGGTAATTTATAGTTGTATTTCATTTTCTTAATATCTTATGAGGGTGTGCACTATTTCATATGTATGCTGGCCATTCGGATTTTCTCTTTTGAAGTGTCTAGAGCTTTTTGAACATTTTCTCTTCGGGGCCTATCATGTAGAGAAAGTCCTTATGCATTTTTTAAAAATTTTTTGGCTAATTCTTGGTCCTTTGTATTTATATAAATACAAATCTATATACATTTTAGAATCAGTTTATGAAGCTCCACTACAATAAATAGACAAAAACTAATGAACCTGTTGAGATTTTGGTTGAGAATCTATGGATTAATTTGGGGGAACATTGATATGTTTAGACTGTGGAATCTCCTAATCCTTGAACATGATGAATCTCATTTTTTGGGCCTCCCTTAATGTCTGTGACTACATAAACTTTTATAGTTTTCACCAAAAATGCCTAGTACATCTTTGTAGATGTATTTTTGGCCTTAGATATTTTTTTCATACTTTTTATTATATATATTATAATATACCTATAATTATATATAATCATACTCTTACAAATGTCATCTTTTTCAAAAAGTCTATTTTCTATTCGTTGGTCATTTTTGTGTAGAAATAGAATTCATTTTGTACAATGTTTATTTCCAGCAGGATTGCTAAACTAATAACTTATGTATAGATTTTTTTTTCTACATACAAAATTACATCATCTGTAAATAATAGAAGTTTCATTTCTTCCTTTCAGTTTTGTTTCATAACTTATTTTACTGGCTAGAACCTCCAGTATAATGTTGAATGGAAGTGGTGATAGTTGGCATCCTTAAAGGGGAAACTTGCAACATTTCATTTTTAAACACATGTGCCATCGTTTTTTTTAGGTACCCTCTTATTATATTATGTATAATAATATAACAGAAGGATATCCCCTTCTGTTCCTAGTTTACTTAGAGTTTTGTTTTTAATTATGAATAATTGTTGAATTTTATCATGCTTTCTTTTTTGTATCCATTGAGACACTCATTATTTTGCTTTTCGATCTTTTACTGTGACCCTTTTCAACTGGTTTTTTAGTGTTAAACCTACCTCGAATTCCTGAATTAAACCAAACTTTTTCATGATTGTGTATTAATGGATTTGATTTGCTATATTTTGTTTAAGATTTGTGTATATATGTTTGTATGTAAGATTTTCTGTAATTTTTCTTTCTCATAATGTTTTTTTCAAGTTTTGGAATCAATATTAAGTTAGACAATTAAGATGAGCTAGGAAGTTTCCACTTTTATTCTGTTCTCTGCAAGTACTTGTTTAAAATTGGAATTATTTCTTCCTGGAATACTTGGAGAACTTGTGGGTGAAACCATCTGTACCTGCAGTTTTCTTTTTTTGAAAATTTTAAAACTTGACTGATTTAATTTCTTTTATGACTATAAGAGTTTTCAAGCTTTCTACTTTTTTTTTACACTGGTTTCTGAAAACTTTATTTTAGTAGAAGTTTATTCAAATTTGTGACATACAAAGTTGTTCCCAGTATCTTCTATGGTCTTCCAAATGTCTATGGTAAATGTAATAGATATAAACTATAATAGATATAAACATTTTCATTTCTGTGACTGGCTTTTTTGAGACTTTTGTCTGTAATCAGTCTCAACAGAAATTTGTATTTAAAAATTTGTTTAAATATTTCTTTAATGTGTTCTGTCTGCTTATTCTAATATCCCACTACAATCTTTAGTCTCTATAGAAAACCAATACATCTTTAGTCTCTATAGAAAACCAATTTGGGGACAATATTGATCCTCACTTTTGAATTTTATTATTTACTGCCTTCTACTTTCTTTGGGTTTATCTTGGGTATTCTTTTTCTAACTTCTTTTTATTTTTTTAATGCCAGTTTATTTTTTTTCATACTATATTTACATAATTTTTTCCCTGCCCTTCTGGTACTTTTTCTAACTTTTTGATGTGGATGTTTAACTCACTAGTTTTCATCCTTTCTTCTCAGAAAGGATGAAAGCTTATACATTTTCCTTTAATTATCATTTTAGTTGCATGTCACAATTTAAACATAGCATTTTCATTATTCAGTTCAAAATATATCTAAAGTTCATAATGATTTCTTTTAGACTTTTGGGCTATTAAGTTTTGTTTTAAATTTTCCAGTCATGAAAATTTCTAGTAATCCTTTTGTTTCAGATTTTGGCCTAATTACATAATTAGAGAACTTACTTTGTATAATTTCAGTTTGTTGTATTTGTGGCAAGTGGTTTTATGGTCTAGTATATGGTCAGTTTTTGCAAGTATCTTATGTATACCAAAAGAATGATATTCTTCAGTTGTTATTTGCAGTGTTCTGTATTTGTCTGTTATGCCCATTGCGTCAAATTTATTAATCCTATTGTTTAAATATTTCTTTAATGTGTTCTGTCTGCTTATTCTAATATCCCACTACAATTATGGTTTTGTAATTTCTACTTGCTATTCTGTCAGTTTTATGTTTTCTTTCAGCACGCCGAGGACATTGTTACCACTGTCTTCTCATTTCTGTTGCTACTTTTGAGAAGTCAGCTGTGTCAAACTATTGCTTCTTTGAAGATAATTTTTTTCCATCTTGCATCTTTGTTATTCTCCTTAAAATTGATTTTCTGTGGTTTCATTCTGTTGACCGTAGTTTTGAATTTCTTTATATTTATTCTGCTTTTTATTTTTTTGACTTATTAAATCTATGATTCAGCATCTTTCTTCCACTCTATGAAATTCTTGACTATTATCTGCCTGAATGTGTCCTCTTCTCCATTCTGTTTCCTCTTTTCATATTCCAGTTAAAAGTACGTTAGTTCTTTTTATTGCATCCTCTATGTCTTTACTCTTCTTCTGTATATTCCATGTTTTTGTTGACTGTGCTTCATGCTGGATTGTTTCTTCTGATCTACCCTCCAGTTTACTAATTCTTCCCTTAATTGTAATTGATATTATATTAAAATAATCCATTGAGTTCTTAATTTGGTTATTGTGTAATTTTTTTTCAGTTTTCTATATTCTATTTGTTCTGTTTTTTCAAAAACATTTCTCTTTGTACTTTCAAGCTTCTTGTCAAATTTTTAAATATTATTTTTTGGACAGGGATGCATAGAAAGTGTGATTGTTTTATTTTTTGATAATTTCAGTATCTCAAGTGTTATTGTCAGTTTGTATGGGGATATAAGAAATGTTAGTGTATACCTATTTGTCAAATTCAGAATAATATAAAAATTTTATTTTTAAAAAATCTATCATTGAGAATTCAGTCAATATATTTATGCATACCTGAAAGCTCAGCTATATAAAGTACCTACTTTTTAGATAAAGACACATTTTCCTTTTCAGAGAGATTGTGGATTTGAGGGTGAAAGTCAAAGCTATTTGTGCCCAGATACGAAGCAGTATAACATAATGGTTAAGTGAGTTTATGTAGGTGAATTAATTGACATATAGATACATATGTAGATATAGTAGATAAGGGCTTGGTCTCTGGAGCCAAACTTTCCTAATTTGAATCTCAGTCTTACTATTTACTGCAGAATACTTGTACAAAATACTTAAACTCTTGGTGTCTCAGTTTTCTGTCTCTGAGATGGGGTGAGTAATAATATTTATCTCTTTCGATGGTTGCAAGGGATAAGTAAGTTAATATGCATAAAATGTTTAGGACAGTGCCTAGCACAGAGTAAGCATTATATGTATGAGTCAGCTGCTATCATTATCATCATCTAGGACAGAGGAAAGATTAGGATAGAGGTTGAGATCATGATTTCAGTAATTAAGTATGTTCAGCTTTTCTTTGTCTTTCCTCTCAATATTCCTTCATTGCTTTCTTATTATTACTTAGCATATTTATTAACCAAATATTAGACCGTGGTATAAAGCTGAAGAGTAAGCTTTGGAGTCTGGTTAACTTGGACTAAAATCCTGGCTTTACCTTTTCTTAATATGTGTTTTAGGGCAAATTACTTAATCTCTATCCTTTAGTTTCCTTACCTGTAAACTAGAAATAACAATAGTTAATATGGTTTCATAAAATTATTATGAGAGTTAAATAAGAAAAAGTGATTAACATAGTGTCTAGCATATTTCAAATTTGTTATGTTTTGTCATTATTATTGTCATCCTGTATCCTTGTGTGTAAAATTGAGATGATACAACCTGCTTGGTAATATTGTTGGAGGACTAAATGAAATACTGTACACAAAGAGCTTAGCATGATGACTGGAACAGAGTAAATATCCAGTCAATAAATGGTATTGTAAACAAGTTCTTCTAAGGTTTTCATTTGTATTTCACATACTGTATACTAATACAGATTGAAGATTGAAAATAGCATCTTAACCTCATATGCTATATGTAGAAATGCTTTTTACTTTTATACAGTCTAAGACTTTTCCCTTTTGTCAGTGGCCCTTGGCAGGAAACAATGGTTCTCTAAACCTGATAAACATTTTGTTATTACATTCTATTCTTATATTTCTCTTATTTTACTGAATCAGTTGTGTTTTTTTTTTCCTTTATTTTCATCATGTCTGATATTCTGTGGTAGATATTTAGTTAATAATAGTATCTTTTAGTTTTTTGCTTTATGTTTTCTATTATCATCTGCCAGAAGCTCTACCACAGATTAAAACAATCTTTATTGCTAGGAAAGGTTCACTAAACTTCAGTATATGACTTATACAAGCATTGTCTAAATTAAATGTTGTTTTTAAATATTTGATTTTAAGCAATTTTTGTTTTTATTGCTTTCAGAAGAAAACAACTGACAACCCACAAAAAAAGAAATGGTCATTGATTTTTCTGTCTCATTCTACTACTCTTTATTTTCAGAGTGGCAGGCAACACACTACCTTTTCGGCAGAATCAAGTCGAAGCCTTTTGATCTGTCTACTTTGGGTTCTCAAGAATGCAGATGAGACAGTTCTACAAAAGTGGTTTACAGATCTCTCAGTCCTGCAACTAAACAGGCTATTAGACCTGCTTTATCTCTGTGTATCCTGCTTTGAATACAAAGTAAGTGATTATTATGCCATTGCAAAGAGGAACAAGAAAGGAAACTGTGGAAAAGGAAGAAGAAAATTTTCTCAATGCCTCTTCTTTCCTTTTCTAATGTTTAAATTTTAGGGAAAGAAAGTGTTTGAAAGAATGAATAGTTTGACCTTTAAGAAATCAAAAGACATGAGAGCAAAGCTTGAAGAAGCTATTCTTGGGAGCATAGGTGCTAGGCAAGAAATGGTGCGCAGAAGCCGAGGACAGCTTGGTACGTACACAATGTCTTCTCCTTCTGGTGAGGATTTTTCAGTTTCTCCGAATTATATATTATAAAGATCATTGTTGGAAGTCTTCAATGATAATTCTACACTTTTAAAGAAGTGTTTTTGAATGTAACTGTGAATTAACCCAAATAACCATTTCTCTGCAGGAATTCAAGTTAGAATTCCGGTTTAAGTACGGTGAACATACTTCCTGATTTGCTCTGGATAGTCTCAGTTTATTCTTGTGATTATTAATAGCATCTCTTATTTTAAAAAGTGTGATTATTAATAGCATCCCTTATTTTAAAAAGTAGACTTTTTTTAGAGCATTTTTAAGTTCACGGCAAAATTGAGCTGAAAGTACAGAGATTTCCCATATACCTCCTGCTGTCACATATGCATAGCCACCTCCCTCATTATCAACATCCCCCACCAAAGTGATATACTTGTTGCAATTTGATAAACCTACACCGACACTTCATTTTCACCCAGAGTCTATAGTTTACTTTAGGATTGGTTCGCTCTCGGTGTTCTACACTCCATGTAGCATCACTTTTTACTCTTAAAAGTTTCCTAGTTTGCACAATGAATTAATATACCCTATATCAAAGGCAAAGATATTGCCCGTCAAACTCATATATCAGGGAGAAGAAAACAATTTAGTAGTCTTAGAGGCCTGTTTCTAATCCCGGGTCTACTACCCATTAGCCGTGTAACCTTGGCCAAGTCACTTAATCTCCCCACTTTCCTTTTCCTTATCTACCTGTAATTGTTTTGTAGATTTAAAAAGTTGTGTCACCGACCTTTGTGGGGAGCATGTGCGTGTAAATATTTCGTAAATTCTAAAGTGACAGACAGATAGCTCCTTAAGATCAGGGACATGGCTTAGTCATCTGCTCATGATGCATGCTAACAGTTCCACATATATTTGTTAACTTAAAATATGAATGTACATGAGTATTTTTTAATTATCATTTTCTGAAAGGCCATTAACATAGTGATTATTTAAATGAACTTAAATTCCTTCATATGCTATGTGTGTTTGGAATTTAATAACAAATAAGACAGTCTTTGCATTTAATGGAATTCATAGAGCATTGTTTTTACGTACAGTTTACAATGTAACTGCGGATTTTCTCTTAACTCATTGTGTATAACATCCTCTAAAAATGCATGAAAATTAATTTTTATCTTGATCATTTATTACGAAAAACTAAAGACTAATTCTCATCTTTAAGATAAAATAAACTCATAGAGGTAAATACCTATCTTGCCTGAGATTATAAACTAAATGACAGAACCAGGATCTTTTGACTTCCAATTTAGTGTCCTTCATATCATACCACAGATTTTTCTGAGGTTTATTGTTGGAAAGAGTGGAACTGCTAACAGTGTTTGTTACATTTTTAAACCTGTGGCCTGAGGACTGTTATCATTGTTTAAATGTAAGAATTGAAGTTCTATATGTGGAATCTTAAATGAAACAAAACAAAAACTGAACGAATAGATACAGAGAACAGAGAGGTGGTTGCCAGAGGCAGGGGAGTGGGGCTGAGGGGAGGAAGAAGTGAGTAAAGAGGGTCACAAGGTCCAAACTTAAAGTTATAAAATACAAAAGTACTGGGGTGTACAGACAGCATGGTGACTGTAGTTAATAACACATATTGTGTATTTTAAAACTCAGAGCAGATCTTAGTTCTCATCGTAAGAAAAAAATGTGTAACTGTGGTGATGGATGTTAACCAGACTTACTGTGATGAAAAATTTATAATAAATAACATATTGAATGATTATATCATACACTTTAAACTAATGCTATATCAGTTATATCTCAATTTAAAAAAAAAATGAAGTTCTTATCTTATTAAAATTAAGCCTTTACAATTCTTAAATAAGAATTTGGACATTTAAGCTAAGTCACCTAGTGGTAGACATTCTTAACTAAGGAGATGAGAGACAATTTCATGAAAAAAGGTTAATGATAAAAAATGTAAATAGATCATAGATATTTATTTTGTTAACTATCCAATATGGGCATATCATCTTTGTTTTTTCATAATTTTTCTTAAAAAATGTCATGTTTTTCAAAAAAGAGCATTAGTTTTCTCATTGAAAGCCTGAAATGACTGATTCTGTTGTTTGAATGTATATGTCTCCACAATTCTCAATGTCTTCTCTGCTCCTGCTGGATTTGTGTGAAATCAGTTCTATTGCTGCTGCTCCCTAAAGGAGCCCATACTGTTTAATCTGCGTTCCATCCTAGAAACCTATCGGGAGAAAGCCCCTGTCTTTTTCTTGCCCTGCCTTCTGTGTACCAAAAGAAATGATTACTTTAAGAATCCTTTTTATTTTCTTCATTTATCAGACAAAAACTTATTGAACTCTCAAAATGTGTCAGAAACTTTGTCATCCCTAGACATGAAGTGATGGACAAATAGGCATAATCTCTTTTATTAGTAGTTTATGTATTCTTGTGTTCATAATTGCTATGAAGAGAAGTAAAGCAAATAAAGAGGAGAGGAAGTGTTAGAGAATTGGGAAGGTCTTTCTTTGGAGGTGTTGAATGATTGGCCGGTGAAAATATGATGGGAAGAACAATCAGGTGAAAGGAACAACAACCATTGCACAGGTCTTGAATGAGAAGCTTATATAGTGAGACTATATACAGAATACACACACACACACATATACTAACTGGTGGCATAAGTGAGAGGGAGAATGGTAGAATGAGGTCATATCATATAGATATGGTTAAGATTTTGAGACAGTTGTCTATAGCCATGCTGCCTTGAACAAGCTCGATCCTGTCTGATCTCGGAAGCTAAGCAGAGTTGGGCCTGGTTAGTACTTGGATGGGAGACCACCCAGGAAGATCAGGTGCTGTAGGCATAAAAAAAGGGGTGGGGGATTGTAAGCTGACAAGGTCCTTGCAATCTATGAAGTCAACCAAGGATTGCCTTGCCTAAAAAAAAGAGGTTTTGAGACAATCAGTATTAGAAAACTTGCTTATTTTAAAGGGTATTTTTTATATTACATGTAGCAAATATAGTTCTTCTGTAACCGTTGTAAAAACTTTTAATAAAAAGTACATTGTCAGATTTTTCCATTTGTATTGAGGATTAAATTGGCTGTGTATAAAATCAATAATCTTGTGCAGTGTTTCTTATATGTTTACAAACATACATGTATATGGTCCTACTAAAATAACATTCTAAAAATGACTTCAAAATTTGACAGAGAGAAGCCCATCTGGAAGTGCCTTTGGAAGTCAGGAGAATCTGAGGTGGAGAAAGGATATGACTCACTGGCGTCAAAACACTGAAAAGCTTGACAAGTAATATAACTTTTTTTTATGTTGCTGATGGATTTATTAGATTTCGATTGCAAGAGAAAAATGATTAATTTTAGTATTATTTTATTTATGTTAGGCATTTAAATCTTAGAAGACAAAATAGTTGTATTTAATTTTTAGTATATGTGCTGCCAAAGCAAGCACTATCCTTAATTTTTAAATTTTAGATTGAAAAAGATTTGGGGGAAGAATTTTCCATATGGGATAGTAAAGCAGAATGTTACATATTTTAAATGTTACCTCATTTTCTACCAACAACCCAGCATATTTTGGGTGTCACAATGAACTAAATATTTCAAGGTTTAAAAAAAAACTAAAAAAACTAACCTTTGCTCTCTTGGAGCTTAAAATACAATTAAAGAAAGGCAAAACACTGCAGGTCTTCTGCTTCTAGCATGGAGGCACGCCAGGTACACTGACTGACCCTGTTGCCAAAAACAACTAAAAATGTTCTACATGAGCCTGGAATCCTAAAGACTGCACCTTCAGCATATGGGGAACTAGAACTAAACCTGTCTCACTTCTAGGTGACTGCAGGTAAAACTACTTGGCTTACCTGGGATCAAGTCAAAGGGCCAAATATTTTCTCTTGAGAATTTGTGATTACAGTTTAGCCCTCAAGTATCTTGACTGGACCAAGAAACTTTGAGAATATGGTGACCAACTCATTCAAGTTTGCCTAGGACGTCTGATTTTAGCACTGAATATTCTGTATCCCAGGGAACCCCTCAGTCCTGTTCTAAAGCAAACCAGGGTGATTGATCACCCTATCTGAAATCCATATTCAGCCCAAGCATTAGAGGATTCTTACAAATAAATAAACTTCTAAAAATATTAGCTCACACAGTAAAATACAAAACACAAGACAAGGCCCTGGACAAGTTCCAGCCAAGAGAGAAGCAATAAACTTAGTATCATATAGATGAGAGTTTGGAATTATCAGAAATGTTCTTAGTCTCTTCAGGCTGCTGTAACAAAATACCATATGCTGGGTTGCTTATAAACAACAGAAATTTATTTTTAATAGTTCTGGAGGCTGGGTCGTCCAAGATCGTGGTACTAGCAGATCTGGTGTCTGGTGACGGCTCTCTTCCAGGTTATACAGACTTCTTGTTGTGTCCTTGTATGGTAGAAGGGCAAGCAAACCCCCTGGAGCCTTTTTTATAAAAGCTCTAATCTCTGTCATAAGGGCTCTGACCTCGTGACCCAATCACCTTCCAAAGGCATCCTCACCTCCGAATATCATTACCTTGACCATTAGCATTTTAACATAAGAATTTCGGGGAGATGCAAATATTTAGACCATAGCAGATAGTGAATATAATATAAATAAGTTAAAATTCTTAAGCTTTGAGTGTCTGCTTTTCTTTTGTGTCTGTCCGAGTCCCTTTCTTTGATCATTTATCCACATGTGTTATGGAAATCTCAAAGCTGCAAGGTACTCTACTGTTAGTTACGGCTTTTTATCTACAATTGTATAATGTGTTCTCTCCCTTTATCTTGCTGTGTTCTAAGGAAGCCTTATTTTTGATGTTTTCCTGATTCTTATTGTTTAAACCATCTTGTCATTGTCATGTTTCTTCCCAGAAGTCTCTCTGGAATTTTATATTTGAACATTGTATATATTCTTTGTAAATTTAATTCTAACCTTGCTGTATCCTCTCCTTTAATTTGTAAAATGTAAATTAATAAACTGTTTGCTTTAGTGGTAGTAATAAAGTTTCAAAGACGAACATCTAAGAATTTCAGAAAGTTAGCATTTAATATGTCCTTGGACTTCTGCTTTCATTTATGTATCATCTTGTCTATTTAGATGTAATATATAGTTTCTGTATATGTATTGCTACTAAAACAAATGTGTAGTTTTTCTTAAATTTTTATTTTCATTAAATAATACTTTTGTAAATATTTGATATTCAAGTAAACCACTTTATTGACATCGAGTTGTTTTGTTTCTAATGAGTGATTTCATCCAGAGTCTCACTGAAGAGTTAAATTATTTTCTGCATCAAAATTTTTCAAAAATTTTGGGAAATTATATGAAACATTAGAAAAAAAATAAGTACCTTTATCCTAAATTAATATATTGAAATTCTTTGAACATTTTGAATGTTGCTTTACATGAAGCAGCCCTTAATGCAAGCCCACATAGCACCACCTACTGTCTATGCCATTCAGAACAAAACAATGTGTTTCCTGTGTTTGCTGTATCTCTGAAAGTTAAATATTTCTGCTTTTAGTGGCATTCTCATACTGTAATAGTGTGAAAAAATGTGTATCAGCATGGTCAACAAAATGTAGGGTAAAACAAAACATTTTTATATTAGTAAAATATTGTCTTATTATAATTTTTCATTCAGGCAAATATTAAAAAGTAGTTACAAGATTTTTTAATTCTATGCATCTTTAACTCTGTTTTGAATTGTAGAGCTATTGCTTTTTTAAAAAGATAAATATAATTTCTTATAATGTTTTATATTAGGTCAAGAGCGGAGATTGAACATGAAGCACTGATTGATGGAAATCTGGCTACTGAAGCAAACCTCATCATCTTGGATACATTAGAGATTGTTGTCCAGGTAAGAACACAAAGAAGGGGAATTTAAAGTATAGATTTGGTAACTTGGGGTAAGGGAGAAAGTTTTACTAAGTCATATAATTACATTTAAATATCAGTACTTCCTAAAAGTTCTATCTTTGCTTCTCATTTAAATACTATCCAACTTTTTCCACCCTTTTCTTCTCTTATCGAAATCCTGGTAACCACCTCTTTCTTGAAGTACTCCTGGATCTTATATTATCATTTTCTTTAAAAAAAAAAAAAGATCTGTAAAAAAATTTACATCATTTCTTCAATTTAAAAATTTAATTAATTAATTTAAAAATATATATTTTTTATACATAGTCTGTCTCCCTAACCAAATTTCAGGTACATCTCTATTTTATTTATCTTTGAATTGCAGACAGTTTCTGTAACAGAATCCAAAGAGAGCATCCTTGGTGGGGTGCTAAAAGTGCTACTCCATAGCATGGCCTGTAACCAAAGTGCAGTTTATCTACAACACTGTTTTGCTACACAAAGAGCTCTGGTTTCAAAGGTAGGTTAATTTTGTACCTGCAGGCTTGTCAGACTTTATTAACATTGTCTAAGAGCATTTGACATGTGCCTTGGCTAATATATTTATAGTTAAAATTTTAATAATAACCCGAGACCCCTGATTCTTGTTTGCCTCTCTTCTACTGCTTGCCTTTTGGAATTCTTATTCACATCACCTTTAACCAGTTCCTGGCTTAAAAATAGTAGTTTTGATGTGGAGAAGGACTTGAAATTAATAGCTAATTTTGAATTGGGGGCTTTTCTTGTTTTTTCTTCATCCTGTTCTGTCTACTCCTTATTGACTTGATTTATCAAGAATTCACTGTGTAAGTAGTTCAGTCCATTGAAATTAACATATCCTATGGTGAATGGAAAAGAAGGAAAATGTGTTCAATTACTTTAAATATTTATTTCCTATGTTTGTTTTCCCCAGAAGTATTCTTAGATCTTGATGATAGTTATTTTATCTTAGTCATCTGATAAGATGGAATACAGAGATATTGATTAAACTTAACCAGTGAAAATAACTTATACACTATTTTGTAATAATAAAAACACATAAAGAATTATTACATGTTAGTTACTATACTGTTTTATGCACATTATCTAATCTAAGATAGTCATACAATCCCATGTAGACAATATTATTAGGCTCATCTTATGAATGAGAAAACTGGTCCAAGGTCACACTATTACTAGCTAGCAAGTGGCATAATCAGTATTCAAACCCAGTGTCTGGCTCTGGTCCACGTTATCAACCATTGGCAAATACTGTCCCTTAATCATTCTTTTAATTCTTGGGCTATACCAACAAATCTCTAGTTTAGGCTATCTTAACATATCTCTGGAACTTTTAGTTCATAAAGTCGGTGTTGGTGTTGCTTTTTACAGTTCCCAGAACTCCTGTTTGAAGAAGAGACAGAGCAGTGTGCTGATCTATGCCTTCGGCTTCTCCGACACTGTAGCAGTAGCATCAGTACAATACGGTCACACGCTAGTGCCTCCCTTTACCTACTGATGAGGCAGAACTTTGAAATTGGGAATGTAAGTGTTTTGTCTCTGGATTTTATCTCTGGATTCATAAGGGAATGTAACTTCTGCAGCTATTAAATGGGTTTTGGGGGATCATGGAATTATTTTGCATATTTTGAGTCTAATCCTAGACTGACTTGGATTTTATGGATAACATAAAAATCCAAATCTCTAATTTGCTTCCTATACTAAAAATAACACATATAGTAGTACATACTTAGAATATAAGTGTATGTTGAGCTATTGTAAATTTTAATTATCATTAATTAAAATGAAAGTAATAATAAAGAACATTAAAGGTTTAAATACCTTGGATTGGTACCTTATACGCCAGTCCTTGAGGAATTGCATGTTTTTATTTAACTTTTTTATTTGATAATATATTCATGTGTTGTATTTTTCCTAGCTTTTTGAGTCAAATGTTTAATTCACATATTTTTTACTCATGTAAGTATTTAAGAATTAAATTTTAGAATTTTTCTGTGAGCACTGCTTTTGGTATCTCATTGATTCTGAGATGTAGTATTTTCAGTATTCTCATCTGTACATATTTTATAATTTCAGTTTGTATTTTCTTTTTAACCCAAAGAGTTGACAGTTCTTTTAGTTTTAAAGTTTTTATGTTAATTTTTAGTTTCATTGCAGTGTAATCATACAATGTTATGTCTCTTTTGTATTGTGGAGGTGTGTATTTGCGTGTCCAAATAATGTTTTTATAAATGTTACACAAGCATTTACAAATTATTTTTAGAGTATTGAGTTAAAGAAATATACCTTATTAACTACATTATTTTGTTTTTCTATATCCTTGTTTATTTTTAATCCATTTAGTGGACTGACAGAAGTGATTTAAAGCATACACATTGTCTGTTTCTCCTTTAGCTCTTATTTGGTGAATTGATATTTATAACTATTTGGTATATTGATATTTATAACCATTGCATCTTCTTATGAATTATTATTTCCTTTAGAATTGAAAAGGGCCTGAATTCCTGACTTGGTTTCATTTAAAACTTTTACTTTTATTTTTCGGCCTAAATTCTACCTCATGTGGTATTAAAATACCTCTACTTTCTTTTTAATTTGAACTTATTTCAGTTACCTTTGTCCTTTTATTTTTACTTTTTCGAATCACTTTATTTTAGATGTGCCTCTCATATACAACATAGAGTTGAGTTTTACTATGTAATACAGTCTCTAAATTGAATTAATTCTTTTCCTATTTGCTATTATAACAGACATGTCCTGGGGTTCTCTCCTTTTTTAAAAATTGTTTTGGTTGTTTTCATCTTGCACCATCTGGTCAGTTCACCTTATACTTTGGGTATAGTGTTTATCATATTTAGGAAAGCTTATATTGCTGCAATGATTACCTTTATAACCATGTTATATCTTCAGTCCTCTATTTCTTTAGATCATGCATTCTCAGTGGAGGCAATATTGCCTTCAAGCGAGTGACAGTTGTTTCTTAGGGAAAGAAGAAACAAATGTTAACTGTCAGTGTCACAGTGGTTTGTAGCCTTCCAAAGTTCAGCACCACCACCAGCACCTTACTCTTTACTACAGTTGACCCTTGAACAACGTGGCTTAGGGGCACCGAATCCACATTTACAAATCCACGTATAACTTTTGGTTCCCCAAAACTTAACTACTACTAGCCTTACTGATAACATAAACAGTTGATTAACACATATTTTGAATGTTATATGTATTATAGACTGTATTCTTACAATAAGTAAGCTAGAGAAAAGAAAATGTTATTAGGATAACCATAAGGAAGAGAAAATACCTTTGCGGTATTTCCTGAAAACAATCTGTGTGTAAGAGAACCTGTGTAGTTCAAACCCATGTTGTTCAAGGGTCAACTGTATTTATTTCTCTCATTGGGTTTTATTTGGTATTACATGAGCAGCACTGACATTAAGTTCATGGAAGATAAAGAAAACATATGCACGACTGGTGCTACAAAACTATGGAGAATATATAGCTGTGATTTGGGGGACTTCAAATCAATTGTTTGATCTCAAAGTCACATGGCAAGGTGTGGTCTATGTGAGCCTGTTGGCTTCCGTTGGCTTCCTTGTGGTGGTTGTTCATGTCTGACTCTCAGTGCTTTTGTGTGTGACTTAGGCTTTGAAAATTAAAAAAAAAAAAAACTTTATTATTTAATTCAACAAAAGTTATTCAACTTGTCATTATTTATGTCAAGTGCCGAAAAAGAAAAATGTCAATATCTGAATGACTATCAAGCAGCTTAATATTATCCTGTAGTTGTTTATTTAAGGAAGATCTTGGGAATAATATTTCCCAAGTTCTTGATTATTCTAAGTTGTCTGTAATTCTAAGACAGCAAGGATGGTTAAGTTTTTGCTTTAGACTTTAAATAATTAAAAGGGTGAGAAAGATCAGCAAAACTTACCAGATGGAACACTTAATATAAGAGAAAAAAAGGTATTGAATACCATTTTCTTTTGGCTTTAAATATTGTTGTAGAGATATATGAGGATAGCCTGATATTTTCTTTCCTTTTAGATAATGTTTTCCCTCCCAGCTACTTGAGTGATTTTTTCTTTATATTTAAAATGAAATACCTTTTCTAGACTATGTCATGGTGTTAGCAGATTTTTGTTAATTTTCTCAGGCACATGATGTCTACTTTTATTTCTTTCAGAAAATTTTCTATATTTGTTTTTTTCCAGAGTTTGGAGTTTTTCTGCTGAGTACCAATTATACATATGTTGAATCTGTTTTTGCTTTACTTTTTATCTGTCATTGTCTCTTTCTCTTTTTAACACATTTTAAATTTCCATTCATTTTGTTTGCTTTTCTTATTTCTTTCCCCTATATTCCTTACGTGCTTTTCACAACATCTTTCTCTTTTACCAATTTTATCTTTTTCTTTTCTACTTCTTTTTCAGGTAGTGTTAGCTCACATGTAAACTTCTATTTCATATCATCACTTTGCAATTCTTGTTATCCTTCCTTGAATTCTTGTATTTCTGCTTTGTTTTCCTTCCTAAAATTAATGGCTTCATAAATTTTTTATAATTTAAGGTAAAATATTTCATTAGAATTTACACCTGTTTCACAACAGCATTTTTATAATAAGTATTCTTTATCTGGTGAGTTTCATTGATCTTCTTTACCTTTTTATTAACATAGAATGAGTCGGATTATCATGGCCCAGATATATGTAGGAAGTTCCTTTGGAATGTGTTTCTCGTGGAACTTTGCTATTATGCACAGCTCTCACCTAACTTTCTGAAGTTTCTGATCAATCCCTTTTTGTCCAGTCCTCCCAGATTTTTAGCTCATTTTTTTTCAAGACAGAGAGTTTTATCACTTCAAAATAAGTCTCCTATTTAAAAGAAGCATTTTTCCCTTTACTTCTGAAATCTATACCCTAGGATTCCTCACTGTTTGCTTTCCCTTCCTTGCTTTCTATTGACTTCCTATCTTAGCTTGTCTTAGCAGCCCTTATGCATTTTTCTAATGTATGGGCTTTATCAGTCTCTTCATTTTGCTGAAAATAGAGTTTATGGATTTTTTCCTATTCATCTTTTCTTTTTGTATGAAATCCAGGAGAAGTGGGAAATTGCTCTCTCACACTATTCTATTTTTACTTGAAGCCACGTCTTTTTTCTTAATCCAGAACAGAAGAATCCAGTTGTTTTATTGATCTTGCTTAGTTTTAAAATCAGGTTCCTAAAATTTGACCACACTCGAATCTTTCTTGATACATTTTTCCATTATTTTAGGAAAGCTTTATATAATAGGATAAAAATAGCTAATTTATCATCCTAGTGTCAGATAGTACCTCTAAAAAGGAATAAGTATTCCTTGATTTATTCCTTGACTTATTCCTTGATTTATATAGTTCAACAGATATTAGAACAAAGTATTGAATTGTATACTAGATACTTTAGTAGGCATTGGGCAAATAAATAGGCAGTCTTTTTTCAGGTAGCTTAGCATCTAGTGGGAGAGGAGATGAACAGGTAATGCTTATCTGATAATAGTACCTACATCAGATGGTTTTGTGAGGATTATATAAATTAATATTAATTAAAATATTTATAACAGTTCCTGGCACTAAGCAAATGCTGAATAAGTGTTTGCTGTTGTTAATATAACGAGAGGTTAGCACAGGACAGTGTATAAGCAGAGAAAAATAGCTTATGCACTCAGGGATGGGTTTTTAGAAAGAAAAAATGTTCGAACTAAGGATGAAGAAATGCCTAATCATATGAATAAGTAGGTGAATAGAGCTTTGTGCATAATTAGAAAGTCATGGAGATGAGAGAAGGACACAGGCAAACAGAGAAAGATACTTTTTTAGCACTTCTTGGTGGCTATGGCTGGAAGAGAGAGTGGTAAGAGATAAAGTTGTAATTAAAAAGGCCTATACTAAACTATTATAGGGCAGGTACTTGTTTTGTTTATTAGTATACGTTCAGTTCCCACCATATAGTTTGACACATTACTGAGTCAATGAGTCAATACTTGAATTTTATCGTCAACACTATGGGCAGCCATTGGAGTATTTTAAGGAAAGGAGTGATATGTTTAGATTTGCATTTTATAAAAATTTTCCTAATGCTAGATGGAAGATAGACTTTAGGGGTAAGAAAAAGGCAGAATGTTCAATTAGTAATTTATTACAGTAATCCAAGTAAGAAATGGTAAGGGTATAAACTAAAGTGATAACATTGGGAATGGAGGAAGAACAGATTGAAACAGATTGAAACAGATTAAGGTATGATATGTATAGGATTAATGGTATGACTAATGAGAGAGGAGAATGTCCCAGGTTTTTGTCTTGAATGACTACAAGAATAATAGCACTATTTATTTAATCAATAGGAAAAACAAGTATTATAGAAATGTTAAAATTGAGGGTACCCATGAGACATTCAGGTGGAGCCAGCTAGTAAAATATAATGGCCTGGAGTTCTGGAGAGAAGTATGAGCTGAAGACATCGACATGTATCTATACTAGTCTAAGACATGGATGAGGTTATTTAGAGTATGACTAGTGAAAAGATTTTGACAGAATCTTCAGGAATACTGACTGGTATTTAAGAAGGACAACTGAGGAATAAAGGAGACAGAAAAGGAGTGGATAAAAAATAGGAAAATTAGAATAAAATGGTACCTCTGAAGATAAGGCAGGAAATTTTCAAGGAAAAGTAATTAATACATTTAAATATGCAGAGATGTCAAGTGGAGTACTGACCAAAAAACAATCTTGGATTTGGCAATTACTGTGTTATTACCAATAACCTTAGTGGTTTCTTAGTGGTGAATGATGGAACAGAAATCAATTTACATTAAAAAAGGGAAAATGTAAACTCATAGGCATCACCCAAAGATTCTACCTATAAGTTACTTTATGCATAATGTCTGTTAAATTAGGACCTAATGAAATGGGCTGGAGTTTAAAGACTTCATCTATCACTTAAGAATTTTGTGATGTTGGTCAAGCTTTATAACCTCATCTATAAAAATGGTGTTATTATTAATAACATATACTTCTTAATTAGTCAATGTAAAGTCCTATGCACAACTTCTAATTTGATTATAACACATGGCTTTTTTTTAACCCTGTTTTATAGCATATTGTTCACAGCAAGATTCCGTTTTATGTCCTTTTTAAAATAAGATTTCAACATGCATATTTCATTACTTTTTAAAAACTATTTTGCTTAGAGTGGTATTTTTTCACTAAACTTTCCTTTAGCAAGTAAAAAAAAAATACTTTTTTCTTTAAGCTTTCTGTTATTAAACGCTGACACAACAATTTCTCTGTTGCAGAACTTTGCCAGGGTGAAAATGCAAGTAACCATGTCACTATCTTCCTTGGTGGGCACATCTCAGAATTTTAATGAAGAATTCTTAAGACGGTCTCTAAAGACTATATTGACATATGCTGAAGAAGATCTGGAATTGAGGGAAACAACCTTTCCTGATCAGGTCAGAAATGCTGCTTTCTAGATCATTAATTGAAATAGGTTTGTAAATAGGCACTTTCCAATTGTTAAATCAGACTTTGTTTTTTACTGGAGGAACCTTGTTTTTCTTTTAATCCAACAAATCATATGCCATAGATTGGGCTGAATTTTTTTTGTTTCAATAGGCCACCTTTCCTTCTTGGAATGTTTAATTAAAAATGTTTAATTCTGTGAATTTATAACAAAAAGAGCAAGTAGACTTAGGCAGTATAGACAAACAAAAAGCTGTATGATAAAACGTTATTCTCACTTGTTATTGCAAGAGTAATTTTCTTAAAAATTTGTTTCTACAAACTACCTTTTGAGAAAATCAGAAACATAGGAGAGAATTTCTTCGTGTTCTTTTCCTATATCCATTATATCCCTATATTTTATTTCTACCTATAGTTCTTGTTTCTAGATGAGAGACCTGAAAAAAACAGTCTGCTGAGGAATTCGTATAAAGTTTACTATCCTTAATCCACCATACCCCAGCCTATTCATACTTTTCAGAACTCTGTCAATATCATATTATTTGTTTTGAAGTTATTTATTCAAATGCTCATCTGAAATGTCTTCCAAAATAATTTAGTGATTGTGAATGAATGGCAGTTGAAGAATGTTTTTCATATAATTCTCTGCTGCAGGTCCAAGATTTGGTTTTCAATCTCCATATGATCCTTTCTGATACTGTTAAAATGAAGGAACACCAGGAGGATCCTGAAATGTTGATCGATCTAATGTACAGGTAGCATTTGTTTGATTCACTTATACCTTGTATAATGGGTTTAAGTTAGTAAGACACAGAAAACATTGGATTAAAAGATAAACATGCAGATATTAAGTCATCTTTTAATGGTTGATTGAAAAGCCAAAATGCACTTTTTTAAGGCTGCTTTTTCAGATCCCCATGCCACTTCTTCTTTTAAGAACTATGCATAGTTGTTCAGTATATGTATTGGTTATCGAAAAGAAGAAAAAATTTTAAAATAACCATAACACATTTAATTCCTTGGCATCCTGGGCCCTAGACTTCATAGGAAGGCTCAAGACTCATATTTTAATGTAAAAATCAATCCTTTAGGAAGAAAATATAGTGTATTATTTTATCATAACATTAATTTTCCTGACTTTAAATATGGTTATGCCTGTAGGATAATATTTTTTAGGAGCACATTTTGAGAATTTTAAAATTCGTATTGTATATTGAAAGGTGTAAGTAAAATTTGAAACTTTTTCCTTGCCATATAACCCTCTCTTCACAGTTCTGGAGTTCTTTAAAGTCACATATAAAATAAAGATGATGCACTGATACCATCTTTTATAAATCTTCCCTTTTTTCTTGAATGTAAAACTTCTTTATGTTCCCATACTGAACACACAAATTCTCATAGTTTTTACCTTACCAATTATTTTCTTAATGGCTAGATTTTTAATATGGCATGTCTTTTTTTAGTTACCCCTCCCCTCCAAGAAAATTAATATTACCCATTCCATAGCGCCACAGCTATTTCTCTACGCATACTCAAAGACATCTTCATACCACTCGAAAACTTGTTTTAATAGGTTATGTTAGATAACAGAAATTTTTGTAGATAAAACACTAAACAAACAGTCTAAACTCCCTTTCAGTTTGAGAAGTAAATGCTAATTGAGAAGAATTTCTGTTCTAATTAGAATTGCCAAGGGCTACCAGACCTCTCCAGACCTGCGGTTGACCTGGTTGCAGAACATGGCTGGCAAACACTCAGAACGCAGCAACCATGCCGAAGCTGCGCAGTGCCTGGTCCACTCGGCAGCACTTGTTGCTGAATATTTGAGCATGCTAGAGGACCGGAAGTATCTTCCTGTGGGTTGTGTAACGTTTCAGGTAGGAATCTGCCAGATTTTCATTAAATCAAGGTATGTCCTTTTTTGGTTTTAACTTTTCTCACTGGTGTTTAGATTCATTCATCTTGTAAGAAAGCATAGAGACTGAAGGTGTACTTCATAAGATGAATTAACATTTCACTATCACTGTCATTAATACATTTTGAAAGAGTACTTCTTGTTAATTCTCTTTCCACATTTTCTTACTTCTGAATTATTGGTGGTATATAAATTTATTGTTTGCTTATGCTGCTATAGACTCAAAATATTGAGAATTAGAATTCATTAGAGACTCTTAATTGGCTTTTATTTAACACACCAAATAAACCAACATTCTCAATTCCCTGTATAAAATATGCCAATACCATGACTCAGAGATGATACTTTACTGTAGGGTTACACACCTCTGAGTCACTAGTTGAATGCTTTTCTTGCCTTGAATCAATCATACTTCGCTTTTCTTCAAAAACCGTTAATGCCAGGTTTGGGAAATTTCAAAATTTCATTAAATATTATGTCCTCTAATGAGATCTGAATGCAAAAAGAAAGTGAGTTATTGTTTCTCAGAAAACTAAGTCGTATGATTTGCAAAGACTTGATAAAAGTGAGTCTCCCAAATGATTACTGTTTAATTAATATGGTCCAGTCAAAGACAAAAGATTGTAGGAAAAGCTCCTAGAAATGTAGCCTAAAGTTGATAATCTTTCTAAGTTCAAATCTTACTCTACTTAAACTTTAAAGAAATAAAAACTGGAAATCTTAAATGATAGTTGTGTTGTGGGTATTTAGTCAAGAGAGATTATGTGGAACCCTGATCTGGAGACCCATACAAAAAGAAAAGACCTTAGACCTACTTTAGAAAAATCGACAAATGAATGTATAACTACCGTAAATGTTTAGGTTAAAATAAAATATTTAAGGTTTGTATGCATCATTTCTTTATTTAGAGATAATGGCTCGTCTCAATCTCATGGTATAAAAGGGCTTTTATTATACCTGTTTTTTCATTAACTTAGTGTATGTTAGACAAGTCAAAGAGACCATTTTTGTCCTATGTCATAACACTATTTTCCTTAGCCCATGATTCAAGAAGATTTTTTTTCTCACAACTTTTTATTAATGGAAAAGTTATCTAGCAATGATGTTTTATTTTCATCTTCAAAATACAAAATTTTAGATTTGTCTTTTGTCTGCGCATTGATGACCCTTTTTTTTTAACTTAAGCTGATAATTATATTTCATTTTCAATTACTTCTTCATATACATCTTTCATGCCAAGAAATTAATTCCATTTTATAAACCTTTTCAATCTTTCCCCCTAGAATATTTCATCTAATGTTTTAGAAGAGTCTGCAGTCTCAGACGACGTGGTATCTCCAGATGAAGAAGGTATCTGCTCTGGAAAGTACTTTACTGAGTCAGGACTTGTGGGATTACTGGAACAAGCAGCTGCTTCTTTCTCTATGGTAGATGACTCTTGTTCATTCTCTTTCCACAGTTACATACTTCTGAATTATTAGTGATATGTATATTATTTTCTCTGTCTATGAACCTGCTTTTTTCTTTATGATTGTTTTCTCTAAGTACCTTAAGAACTATATAGGAACAAATTTTCTTTCTAGATTCATCATTGCTTACTCCTTTTTGTCTTAATAATCTATCACTTCCCCTAGTGTTTTTCACTTGCTTTTTTATGAACCAACTCTTAATCTACAACACATTTTTTATTGGTTTACAAAACTTTTACCACCAAACAGTTCTAAAATGTTAAAATTTTATTTAAAAAAAAAACAACAACAATACAAAATAAAAAGCATCTGGATGATTTAAGTTCCTGTTTGGGAAGACTGATGAGGCTCTAGATAGAGAACTTGTCTGTTGAATGAAAGGAAGAATCTTCTTTTGAGTGTGTTGGCCATTGCCCTGGTTCTCAGGAAAATTATGGCAACTCATCCCATTGGTTACATGGTGAGCCCTATTAGGTAGGTGTTAGGGGCCAGGAGCTTACTTATCAGGGGCTTCATGAACCACAACCTAGATTCCTTGTCTGACCTGCCCTGCTATGCTAAACCCAGTCCTCGTCCCTCTCCATCAATGTGTGAAGAATTGAAGCAGTCACTTGGATCTGAGATGGGATGTTTATTGTAGAAGGGAAAGATAGCCAGCCAAATCCCTGCTTACTTTCTTGAACCATGGTGATAGGGTCACCTACTTTCTGTGACATTTCTGCTGAGTGTTCAGTGTCCCAGCATCAAGGTTTAGAAGACAGTGAGGTTCATGTCAGCATAAGAGGGAAGCTTGAGGTAATATGTAATGCTGCCCTCATTCCCTACTGAACTACTTTTAGGAATTGGTTATTTCTTTTCTTGGCCTTAACCCTACCCTGCAATCTTTTGGTTAAGGACTTAGATTTAGAAGTCATACAGCCAGAATTCAAATCCTGGCTCTGCTACCTTAGTCGTTAAATCACTTCAGGTGCAAATTATTCAACCTATCAGTGTCCCACTTTTCTTATCCATTAAATGCGTCTAATAATAGTACCTACTTCATAGGAATGTTGTCAGAATTAAATGAGTTAATAATGTATGTAAAGTGTTTATCATAGTATCTGGTTCCAGGTAAGTACTAGTATGTTTGGCATTATTATCCTCTTCATCATTATTGGCACTTAAAACCAACTCATTTAAATATAATGATTCTGAGACTAAGAATGTTAGGTGTTGGATCATATAAAAATTTCTTGTCTTTGAGGACCTCAAATGTCTTGATTTCTTTCCCTGGATCTCTGCAAGTCGAGTTTCAATTTAAGTGATCTGAAGTAGCAGGGGAAAAGTTTCTTTTGCTGTTAATGGAATATTTTAATAAATATACGTTCTGTGTGCTTCTGTGTGTGTGTGTTTGTAATTTTAATAATTCACAGTGGTGAATTTATATTGTGGTATGGTGGCCTATATTACAGAATTTCTTTTGCAATAGCATGTAATTATGAATTTCATCCTTTTTCAATTAATCTGCTTAATCTTAATTAAAATAATTACTGGAGCATTTTAGTTACACTAAATATATCTCACTATTACAGCTACCTGATTGCTTAAATAAGCTCCTGTGAACTGACTAGAAAATATAAGAACTATATGTATATTTCCTTGAGAAAATATGTTTGCTGATTTGTGAGGCAGTGGGAACTCAGTGGTTGCTGGAAAATATCTCTCTCTTCCCTCACTACAACCACCAAACTATGATTAATAAGGGTGAGAGAATGGAATAGCAATATAAACACATTTCGTCTTTTATGCTGAGTATAACCAGAGCAACCCTTGGCCAACCCCTGGCCCACTAGCATCTAGTGGAATAAAATCTGGTGGTTCAGAGCCTTATCATGTTTTGTTAAAGATGAGTGATTTTCCACAGAAGATTTCCGATAAGATTTTCTGTGCCAGTTTAATGTTTTGAAAAAGTAAGTAATTTTAGTTTTCTAGGCAGCCACAGGTTGTCTGATATCTTGTGTATCTGCGACCAGTGTAATAATTGGACTTCTCTTATTCCTCTGCTAGGAATTAGTTTCTGCTGAAGTTTATATGCATATATAAGTACATGCACACATTTACCTTAATGAAGTAATTTACTGGGTAAACAGAAGCAGAATGTCCAATTCAAATTATATAGAATAAAAGTATGCATTATGAATGTTAACATAACAGTGTATATGTTAAATGCACATACATACATACATGTATATGCATCCATCTAGAGGAAACAATGCATTGTGCAAAATTCCTTTATTAAGCTTTATTATAATTAAAAATGAGTATCATTTGTTTTTATGTCCTGTTGTAAAAGCTTCAGTGGTGTTGTCTTAGTAGAAATATTGTGAATTCATAAATTGTAAATATTTACTTTCTTATTTATGTTAAAGAAAGCAATATCTTATAACATTATTCTTATAGGCTGGTATGTATGAAGCAGTTAATGAGGTTTACAAAGTACTTATTCCTATTCATGAAGCTAATCGGGATGCAAAGAAACTATCCACGATTCATGGTAAACTTCAAGAAGCATTCAGCAAAATTGTTCATCAGGTAACGATCACAATTTCTAACTTCAGTATAAACAGAGAAAATTGTCTAAAAGCATTAGTGTTGCTTTGTACCTATGTCAAACTAGATCCCATGAAATGACCATTTTAATCAGGTTACATATGAACAGTGTCAAAATGATGGTTCAGGGCCAAAGCTAGGCTCATTAATAAAAAATGAATTTACCTAAAGTAGATTATGATTATCATAAACTTCCTACATAGCTTTTCTTTTTTCCTTCACTTTTTTTGAATTATTACTAACTGCCAAAATTTTTTAAATTGTGAGTTATTTTCTGTTATACAGTATGAGTTATAATTATAAATCCAATTTTTAAATTGATTTCTATTCCTTTGCTGCCAAAAAGTTTTCTATTCAAATTAATTTTTAATTAAACGATGTGAAAGTTTAATAAAGTCCTAATATTTTTAGTGATTTCAACTAGACTTAATTGTTTTTCCTAGATGTTACTATTCACTAATCCTTTGACATATTTTGAATATGAAAATAATGAATAAAATTGTTATGTTTATTTGATTATAATATAGTATGACTTCAGTACTGGTTTATAGTTCATGGGATCCACATATTATCACCAAAATTAAAATCAAAATAAACTTAGTTTTAAAATGAAGTAAACTACTACCAACTGATGTCCTTGAAACTAAATTTTTGGCTCCATTGAAATTCTGTGAAATATCCTGTTGAGCCTTTTCCTTCTCCACTTTTCTGTTCCCTTTCCTGTACTGCCTGCGCTATTATCTGCTACTGCCATCATCTAAAAAGGAAGTGGAGTATTAAAAATCTAGTTTTGTGTTCAGTACTAGTCCTATTTCATTGTCCATGGGCTTGACCTCCTCTTTCTTGCCATGGACTAAGCTGTTCTAGATGAATTGATATAATCTGAAAACTCTTTATCAGTCTTAAAATAGGGCTGCTATACTGTTAAGCCAGAATGTTATTGTCAGCTACTAAAATATTGAAGTTGCAAAGATTTACTAGGATTCATGATCATAACAAGTGAGTCTTTCTTACAATCAGTTATACATACATACACTGTCAAAGGAACCTCATCCCAGCTTCTAGAGCTGTAAATTGCAAATTATACATGTCAGGTCTGGACCACCTAGAGCTAGTAGATTCCAAGAAACTTTTATCCATTTATATAAAGACAATTGAGCAAAGTGGCAATTTCTATCCCAATTTACCCTGGGTAGCTCAGTTTATTTAGAAATCTAATTTAGACACACAAATGGGGAAAAAAAAGCAGTTGCCTTTCTTTCTCTAAGATTTGTACTTTCACTTTTAAAGTTTTAAAAGGTGAAATCTTAGCTACTAGGTTTTGAACAAGCTGTTTATAAAATTATCTGCAATCTTAAGTGAAAAAATATGGTATTTTAAAATATCTTAGTGTCTTCTATTCATGGAGAAGGATTTATGGTATATGGTACCTTTACACTACTGAACTTCCTTTGGCCTTTTTTTGTTTTTTTTTAAACAGTTTTTTTTATGACTTGCCCTTTTTTACTTTTTATTATACAGAGTACTGGCTGGGAGGTAGGTAATGTTTTAGTTAGTTAAAGGCACTAATAGATTGATTTGATCAGATTTCTTATGCCAATGCTTTGCCCACATGTGCTAGCTGTGGGCATTCTGTTGCTATCTGCTGTCAACTGAATTCATTAACCAAAGAAATTTGTTAAAGTACTGTAAGCTATTTTAAAAATTTTATTATTAAGAGGTTATAGGCAGTGCATGGAAATCCACATATTACACTAATGAGATTCTTTGGTAAATGATCCACTTTGTCATCACTTTAGTTTGTTTTTATCCTTTGGAGCATTTTCTTTCATCGACTTTTACACACAGATTTCTTTTTAACCATATTGTTTCACCTCATTTTACAGAGGTCGATTTATGTGTTATTGCTCAGAGGTATAAATAGAAAATACTGTATTTCATCTGATCTAAGATGCCATCAACTGTAAGACATCCCATTATTTTACATGCCTTTAAGAAAGAAAAAAGAAACCTGTGTATTAAGCTACAACATCCTATCAGTTGAAAGATGCCAACTGCAAAGATATTAAAATGTGAGCAAAAAAATATGCATCTTAGAATTGATGAAAGAATGTGTTAATTTGATCTTGAGTCACTTCACTTTGAGTATAAGCACTACTGAGGAAAGAAATTTACTTTTGTCGTTTAAATTTTGTTCTGGGTATGGATAAAGAGGTTGAGAGAACCGTAAATTTAATTTGACCTCATTCTGATAGTGTTTGATAATTGATGTTTAATGAAGACTACAAGTGCTTCCTTTTATGTTCTAAGTTGTTGGGCTCACGAAAAGTTATATAAAAATCAAATCTTACCTGAAAAATTCCAGGAAGAAATTGATTGCCATTGTTTTAAATTTCACTTTAAAGGAAGGAATCATATAAAATGTACCCTACTTTATTTTGATGAGGTAAAGCAAGGTATTAATAAATCAGATTTATTTAAAGCTAGGTGTATTTTATAAATTGTCTGCTTTGCCTTTCACTTGGTAATCAGGTTTATGTTGACTAAGCGGTTTAGACTTTCTCTGTTTGGTTTTGCGACCCAAATAGAAAATCTTAAGAATAAATGTTACTACTCCATTTTCTTTCATTTTTGAATTGGTTCCCTCCTTTTGCTTTTGTGCTTTTATATGTACCTTAATTCTCCAGATTACATGTGTATGACCTTATTAATATTTAGTATAGAATCCCTCATCTGTGGCTCAATTAAGACATATATAAAGAGACTTGCCATGGTTATCTGTGAGTGATAAAGTTCCTTATGAATTTCCTAACATGAAATGGAATTAGCTGAAAAGTAGGCATAAAAGAAGATGTATTGAAACCTCTGAGCAGTTTATTACTAGTCTGCTTGATGCTAAATCGACCCCTGAAAGGTATAATTTTCACTGGTTATGACATTAATATCATTCTGTCATCATGTTTATTGCATGGTAAAAGTCGCACAGGCTTTATTTTCTTGTTTATATTCTTGTCACTACTTTTCACTGGGCCTTTAGCTTTGTAGCTTCTAAAATTGTTGCACGCTTATTTTTTGCCTTTTCCTTGTAAAACTTAAGTGGATGCTTGCATTTTAAAAATGTGTTTGCTACCATTTGCTGCTTATTTGTTTTGAAATTTCCCTAATTAAAATGCTTTCTGTTTTCTCTTCTCTCTTGCCCCTGGTTGCTGACCCTACTCCCTACTTTTACTATTGTCTATTGTGGTAAGTTCCTATCTTGTGAATATTTTTCTTTTTGACTCAGAAAACTTCAGTAATTTCATTTTTTCTAAGAACTATGTTTCCTAGCTAATTTCCTTATATTCTCAAAGTTTAACTCTCACTGGGTTGAAATTCAGGAATGATAATTTAAACATTGTAGAAAGACTCTTTGAATTGATAAATCATCACTCTTTGACTTACAGGAAATGCCTTCTGTGCTTATATATTAGCCATAGTTATATTTTTCATTATGCTCCTTGATTTGGCACAAATTATTTGAGTTGGCAAAGCTTTTTTGGGATGCATGTGTGCGTTTGTGTATATATGTAAAAGATAACTCTAAAAATTGATACTTAGCAATTTGGTAAAGTATTAACTATGCGAAGTAACAAATCATGAGCCCTTCATGAATCTTAGTGGCTCTCTTGTGCCTGATTCAGTACTTTAATGGCTGTTTAGTGTTCACCTTTATTTTCCCGAGTCCATTTTATTAAATAATAGGAGATAAAGTATGCTTTAATCATTTCTTGTGATTGCATTTTAAAATATCTTTAGAAAAAAAGAGAAATGTTGAATATCTGTATGGAAATTTGTATAATCATCTCACTTTGTGTGTGTATATTTTCATTTTAAAAAGATACATTTATCAATTTACCAAATAGTGATCCATTTGTATTCAGAAGTAGACAATTTGTATCCACAGTAAAGGACAGTGTTATAATATAGAGGAAGACAAAACAGAGAAGGAAGTACCAAGCAATTGACTCAAGGAATGTCTCAAAAATTCTCAAGGAAAACATCAGAGAAGTGGAAGATGGTATATATACTTATGTCCTAGAGTTTGTATACCAGTATATAGAGTATGGAGATTACATAGCTTGATTAAGAACTTGGACTAAGGTGTCAAATATATTGGGCTTTAGCTCCCATACACCACAGTATGGTTCACACACTGTGACCTTGGGCAAGTTACTTTTCTTCATATATGCAGTATAGGGGGAAAATAATGGTACCTAACTCAGAGTTGTGATGAGATTGATATAATGCATGTAAAGTGGATAGCTAGTGTCTGGCACATATTAAGTATTCAAAAAATGATGGAGATTATTATTGTTATTATTACTGTTATCTAAAATCTTAGTACAATTTGGTTAATAATATCTAAGAAGTGTTACGTCCCCATATTGAGATCTATGATTAAATAAACTAATAAAAGCATATGTGTTCTTTAAGAGGAATAGATCTAATAGAAAGGAAGAGAATTACCAGTATGTGAAATACTGCTATGCCTATATGCAGATCAGTTAACTTGAAGGAAGCATAGTGGAAAATAATTGGGTGAGGATAAAAGAAGTTATAAAAGTGGTGTCATTGTGGAAATATACAACTAGCCTAACAGAATGTTTCTTATGAAATACAGATAAAAAGAACTGGAACAGATTTAAGATATACTTGTCATAAGAGATTTCAACCATTAGACATATGGATAGATGAGTAGGTGGATTTCCTTGTCTAGGACATAGTTTCATTATCCATAAGATTGTGGACTTAATAAGTAGAACCGCTAAGGAAGAACAAGTTGAAGTATGGGAATAACGGGAAGTTCGAAAAGAGTTCCTAACAGTAAGAGAAAGCGATGTTAGAAAACATAGGCTAGATGATAGGAAATGGGTTTTAAAAAAAATATGCCAAGGAAAAACAAATATCCTGTGGTCCAAAACTCTGAGGAAAAATAAAGATGATGTTTTTTCCTGAAGATGAAGCTATGTAATTATGCTTTCATGAACCTGAGAGCGTCAGTGATTTGACACTAGAGGACTCCAGTTGAAAATAAATTTACTCAGACTCTTAACTTTCCTCTGCTGCTCCTTCCTCCACCTTCGTACACACACATTCATTTTCAATTCTAGTAACTCCATATAGTTACCTCTTTGATCTTATCACCTCCATTTTCCCGCTTACTCTCTTTAGCCACACTGGCCACCTTCCTATTATCCAAACACTGGAGAGGCTCCTGCCCTGAGACCCGTGCACCGTCTCTTCTCTCTGCCTGCACTTTCTCCAAAGATCCACATGAATAACTCTCACATCTCCTTTACATCTTTGCTCAGATGTCACCTTGATGAGACCTATCCTGACCACTTCCTCTGTCTCTTTTGTTCACTGATTTCTCACATGTCTAGAACAGTTTGCTGACACATAGTAAGCACTCAAATATGCGATTGGGTAAATAAGTAGTTTTCCTTACATACATTCTGTTTCATAACTTTGCATCCTCCTTTCGTTTCCCTTTCTCTTTTTGTACTGCAATGTCCTTTCCTTTCCTCTTACGTCCACTGTTCATTCGTTGAGTCTGTATGCCACCTCTTTTGTGACCTGGTTCCAACAGGGTTAATATTTCTTGATACCACTTTTTAATTATAGCACATGACCCTTTGTATTGCAATTATTTGAATACCTTTTTTACTCTTGAACCAAATCTTATTTTTATTTTTCTATTACTGATGAAGAGTGCCTAACACATCGTAAGCACTCAATTTTTTTTCTTGAACTGAATGTTAGTGTGAGAAAGTAAATAAAGAGTTTTAAATAGCTGCTTAGTAGTTCAGTTTTAAGCTGTGTTAATAAAATCCAAGTCCAGATCCAGGGAAGCAGTGAGGCCACTGATCCCTTCACTGATCAGATCATATCAGCAGTATGATGTCTATTTCTGAAATACCACATTTAAGATGGCATTGAAAACCTAATAAAATGCAAACTGAATAGTAATTACTGTCATAATGAAGATGATTGAGAACTGGAAAGTTTAGCTAAAGGAAACATCTTAATAGCTGTCTTCAAATATTTAAAAGGCCACAATATTGAAGGTTTGGAATAGTGTTTTAAATTGGAAACCTCTGAGAGGAGTACAGCCAGAATAACAATATTTTAATATCTGTGTTCTTAAAAAGAGGAACACATATGTATGTATGTATGTATGTATGTGTTTGCTGTTTTGGAAAACTAATCACGAATTACTAATTTTTTTCAAATATCTTTATTTTCTACAAAGTGCTTTAATTCCTTAATTATGTCAAAATTTGCTATTATTATATTGTTCCATTGTCATATCAATGGTTTTAATTATAATTTTGATTGAATTCATTTACTCTCTCTTGAAAGATTTCCTTTGTTATAGAGATCAGTTAATTTTTATGTCTGTTAAATTTTCAAATTTAACTTGTGAAAACATTTTAATTAGAAATCTTAAGTTTCATTAGTGCCAGAGACATTTTTTAAAAAGAAACTTTACTTCTTCTGGATAAAAATATGGGGATGTTTTTAGTCACTGTGTTTTGTTGTTTGTATTATAAAACCAGTAAATTAAGAATCAGCATTTCCCATTTTGCTTAATTGTCTGTGAAATTTGAGACTTATTTTACATGCCCTTTTGCCTTTTCAATTAGAACTCAATATAGGAAAAATAAATAGAAGACAAATTAAGCTTAAAGAGAATTCAGTGATATTTAAATACTTAACACATGTCTGTGTATGTAGGAGCCACCACAAAATCCTTCTGAAATATTTTTGTATCTAAAGTGAAAGAATTGCATAGAAAGTTTTTAACTTTTATCTTTATTAAAGGAATTCACTTTCAAATGCACTGTGTAAGAGTGACCTTAATATACTTCATACTTGAAATGAATGTGTGGTTAATGTATGCAGTAGGTGGTTTGGGACTATAGATTAACCAACTCATCTCAAGTGTTTCTTCTTTTTATCTTTTATTCTTATATTTTTCCCCTTTCTGTTCCATATTTAGTTACTCTTGCACATATCAATATTTTATTGGCACAAGGATACTGATTGTAAACTTTTGGGTTAGTGCTTCTCAATATTGATAGCCTTAACTATCTGATCATCTTCTCTCTGCCAGGTGCTCTACTTGGCTCCTAATTTGTATGATCTCATTTAATATCTGTAAAGAGATTATATAAAGGCTAATGCTAATTAAAAATGTTAGTGTTTTTAAATTTAACTTTATTTAGCAAGCTCTAATTTCAGGATAATTAAGACACAGTTCATGTTATACCAAGCATCTTTTCTTGCAATAAGGAAAACAAGTGAATTTATTTCAAATGTATGGACCAATGTGAAGTAGTTACTTGGTACAAACCTTGAAAAACGTATACCATATGTGATTTAGTCACTTGGTAAAAGTCCAATGACATGTTATTTGTTAGAAATAATGAAAAAAGATTATTTACTTTGTGTTTACCTTCATTGAGAAATAATAAAATATTGTAATTTTGAAAATTTTTATGGTTTCGGGAATTACATTCTAAGGTTATCTATATATAATGTGAAAAATGAAAAGACTTTATATTAAAGTTTCTTTATTTTCCTAAATCTAGGATGGTAAGCGGATGTTTGGCACCTATTTTCGTGTTGGTTTTTATGGAACCAAGTTCGGGGATTTGGATGAACAGGAATTTGTTTACAAGGAGCCTGCAATAACTAAACTTGCAGAGATATCTCACAGATTGGAGGTGAATGCTGTGGTGAATCATAAAATGTCGTCTTTAATTTATGGTGATGAATAGACTTTCAGATCCAGATCTAATCACTTAATAAGCCAAATCCTAACAAATTAGCTATTCATTTAGAGTGGAAGGATTTTTGATAAGTAAAACAATACTGAATAATCTCTTTCAAATCTTTTATGGCAATAGTAAAATAATATTGGCTTTTTTTTCTTTTGAGGTTCTATTTTCACATATTTTAGAAACCCTATGCCCTTCAGAATTACCGTGATTTATGGAGAAATTATAGTATTGTACACATTTTGTAGGAAAAGGCATAAAGAATTGAGTAGCAACTAATGATGGAACTAGAACCCCAAGAAATTTCTGACTCAGAGCTTTATCGCTTTGGTTTAACTGATTCCCAGTGAGATATCCTTAGAATTTAAAAGCTTGAAATCATACCATAGAATCCCTTAACCTAGTTAACTGTTCCACATACAAATATTTTTTTTTGGTGCAGGGATACTGATTGTAAATTTTTGCTCTAGTGCTTCTGGATAGTCTTAATTTCTACCATAAATGATTATTTTTCATATTTATAAGGCTAAGCAATTTTTTTTTTTTTTTTTTTTTTCTATAGTTATTCTTTCCAACCTTTCTCTATTCTTATCACTCAAAGTGTGGTTCAGGGACCAGAAGCATTGGCATCACCTGAGAGATTGCTTGAAATATAGAATATCAGGGATATGGTTCCACAGTGTAGTGGTTAGCACGTCTGCTTTACGCACAGAAGGTCCTGGATTCGCGCCTCAGCAGAGTCACAGTCCATGGTCTACAGCCATACCACCCTGAACAAGCCTGATGTCTGATCTCGGAAGCTAAGCAGGATTGGGCCTGGTTAGTACTTGATGGGAGAACACCTAGGAAGACCAGGTGCTGTAGGCATTTAAAAAAAAAAAAAAATTACAGAATCTCAGGCCCTATTTAGACCTTCTGAATCAAAATCTACTTTAAACAAATCTCCAGGTGATTTGTATTCATATAAGAGTTTGAGAAGCTTGTTCTAGGCTTGTTTTTAAAATTCTCCACTTTTATATTCTGATTGGTGACTTTTTGGGGCTCAACTTCCATAAATTGGCTTAAGTTTTTCAAGAGGCTAGGTAAGTCTTGGGAAATATTGAGACAGGATTTCCCAAACTTAATCAAAAAATTATCTTTTAAGGAAGAGTAGGGTTTCATCTTTGAAGATTCAGATGAAATTTTTCCTTCGAAATAGCTCTATTCATTGCCCATGTTTGCTACTTGGTGTCACATGGAAAAAGTCACTACATTCTTGACCCAGGGTTACTTTTTCAAAATCTAAACCTATATAATACTTCAATAGGTCAGTGCTTTTATTTGAAAATTCTGGAACATTACATTAAATCATTCACAAAAATGAATGCTCATTCATTGACTCATGTCTGCAAGAAATCAGGCCACATCGAACTCAATAAAAGAGCCTCTACATCTAAAATACTGTTTCCTTTGTCTCTCTCTGCTTTCTGTTCTCTTTGTTTTTCTTGAGGCCCTCTTGTGGAATCCTGTCTTTTTATTGAAGAAAATCTTTTTTTTCTATTTTATGTTATTTAAATGACTAGATAGGGATAATGTTGAATAAATATGGTCTGAGACCATGCTAATTTGTAGGCTAAATATAATTTTTGTGAACCTAAGTAATTATTATTTTGTAATTATTGACATAGTTGTACAAGAACTTACTAAATGGCCTAATTTTGCTCAGGAGTATCTTTCAGAG
>NW_011888932.1:1208004-1242054 GCF_000151845.1 Pteropus vampyrus | reverse complement strand
GAAAATATAAATGAAGGCAAACGGAAAAACAAAAAATTTTAGTGTAATCTCAGTTGTTAAGGTTTTCATGTGTCTTCTATACTGCCTTATGTTTTTCTACCTATCTATGCTTAAACATTGTATTAAGAAGGAATTGATTCACTTAAAATAGCCTTTCCTTTAAAAGCTCGTACTGAAAGAATGTGCTCTAAAGAAGGTTCATTTTCAGAGCTATGTACGTGCATGTGAACGCCTGCTCTCTTAGAAAATCCCCGATGTTATCCTCTCCAGATCTCCACAGTGAGTTGTGAGGAAAAAATAAGTAATGTGGAATCATTTTGAAAATTTTAATAATATATATATATACAAGATATTACTGTTAATTTGTCATATGCAGATTAGAAGCCATCCCCATTTTCTCCTTGCTGATAATTAGGGAGTATTCTAAGGTAAGGGAGAATCCAGATGGGCTTCAAATTCAAGTTTTCATGTAATACATCTTAACCCTATTTTTTAGGTCAAAGGAACGAACCAAAAAATGCCCTACCTAAACTGATGTAAACACTTTAAAGACTTTTACCCTCTAAAAACTTACATGATTTGGAGGTTTTACTTCCAAATAATGTAACTTATAAAAGATAATCATCTTTAATTTATAGTGTTAGGAACACAGTTGGAATACTGAGGAAATGTTTCAGGAAATGAAGTCTAATAATCAGTGGATTGATAGTTGATTGCCAGTAGCCCAACAACTTTTATAAATTAAAGAATGTAAAAACTACAAGGTAAAATCCATTAATGAATATAATAATCAATCTTATTTGAAAATGAACTAATAAGTTAATTTAATTGCAATAGGCAAGAATATAGATTTGACATTAGGAAAAGCTAAAAACATATTGCCAGAATCTGTCTCTGATTCTGTAGATGTAGACATATGCATTAAGCTTAAATGCAGCATCTCAGAAAGATCATTTGCGTAAATTCTATCTCTGTGATTTCAGCGAAGACAAAACACACTTCTTATTTTCTTATTTTACAGGGGCCTTTGGAAGTTGCCCAGGTTTTCCTATCTGAAATACCCAGTGACCCAAAACTCTTCAGACATCATAATAAATTGCGACTCTGCTTCAAAGATTTTACTAAAAGGTATTCAAGGCTTCCTACATAAAGATCTTCAAATTGAGAATATCCAGTGCCATGGTATAATATGAGTCTTAAGGGACTATTGAAAAGAGAAAATATAGGAAAGTGGTTCACAATGAAAAATAGTCCATGTATTTCTCCATTTACTTAGATCTTTTAAATCTTTTCTTAATATTTTCTGTAGAGGCCTTGTATATCTTTTGATTTATACCTTGGTATTAAATACTTTTATGTTTTTGTTAATGGTATCTTTTTGAATTATATTTTGTTTACTGGTATATAGAAATGCACTTGAGTTTTATATATTTTACATGACAATAACGTCAAACCCACTCGTTAATTCTAATAGTTAATCTATAGAATCTTTTTTACAGTGATATTTAGGACCTCTGGTACTATATTGAATGGGAATAGTGATCGAAGGCATCATTTTCTTGTTCCTGAGCTAAAACGAAATGTTTTCATCATTGAGTGTAATGTTTCTTCAGGATTTTATAGATATTTTTAATTAGGTTAAAGAAGTTCCCACCTATTTGTAATTATGCTAAGGGTTTTTATCATGACAAATTTAAAAATTTTATCAAATGAGTTGTGTGTTTGTGTAATATTTGGTAAAACCATTTCCTATTATTTTATTTGGGAGTTTTGCAACTATCAGAATATTAGAATAAATTGTAATTCAATCTCACCTATGAAAATAGTTGCAAAACAATTTATTCTTATAGTCCCCATTAGATTTTGGTATCTTATCCTTGAAAAATGAGTCAGAAACTTTTCTTGAGAATAGTTCTTTTTTTCACCTATACTCTGGAATAGTTGGGGTTTTTTGGGGTCGGGGGGTTGTTTTTTGCTTGTTCATTTGTTTTTGTACTGTAGAATAACTGTGTTGCATTGGGATTATCTGTCCTTACAATATTTGGTAGAATTTACATGTTAGTGTTTTCTTCGTGGATAGATTTATGATTTGACTGATTCAATGTATTTGATCTTTTAGGATTATTCATGTTTTAAGTCTGTTTTGGTAAATAATATTAATCTAGAAAAGTGTAATTTCAAATTTATTTGCATTAAATTGAATATAATAGTCTCCGAACTTTCATAAACTTCTGCTGTATTTGACTTTGTCCCATTTTAAATTTTTAGTAGAGGATATTAGATCTTCTCTCATTTAATCTTGCCTGCGCTTAGTCTGTTTTTTGTTTTTTCAAAGAACCAACTTTTGCTTTTATTGATATAGAGCTATCATACTTTTAACCCTTTTCTCGTTTTGAAAAAAAGTGCAGCTCGCTGCTGGCATTAATTTAACATCATGGTAGGAATGCTACATTTTCTAGGATTTGACATTTTCAGTGATTGAGAATTACTATATAAGTGGAAATACCACTACAAAACACAGAATGCTATAACTGGGGGTAAGGTTAGGACTGTAATCCGCAAGTTATCTCAGAGTGAACGCTGCAGCCACAAGCACCGTCGACAAGTATTCTTGGGGCAAATGGGAAATGGGTTAAATTTTATTTCCTTCCTTATACTTCAAATTTATTCTGTTCTTTTTAAGTCACTTAGCTCCTCAGTATTCGCCGCCTTTTCTAATATAAGCATTTAAGGTTATACATTTTCCTGAGCACCACTTTAGCTATATTCTGCAAGTAGTGATATATATTCATTGTTTTTTTAACATCCTTTCATTTATCAGGGTCCAGATATTTTTTCTTAAACATCTGAATAAATTAGATAAAAGATTATCATGATCTATTCATGTAAGAAACATCTATTTGAACATAGGCAAACCACTGTGCCAGATGTCATCAGTGCCTCATTAATGAGTATGGTTATATGTTTAAAGTGCTTTTAGTTTAGTGATGATGTGTGAAAAAAATGGCTTCAGATTTAACATTAAAAATATATAATTTTCAATTAATTGAAAACTGGAAGTGAATGTTAGACTTTAAAGGTTCTCAGTTGATCATCTATTCTCTACTTTAAACACAATACAAGAGGGGATATTTAACACTCAACTGAGAAAATGAATTGCTTCATCATGGTGAAAATTTATATATGTATTACTAAGCTCTCAAACTATACCAGAAGAAATTGTTTGATAACACACTGTTTTTTCTAGGTGTGAAGATGCCTTAAGAAAAAATAAGAGTTTAATTGGACCGGATCAAAAAGAATATCAAAGGGAACTGGAGAGAAACTATCATCGCCTTAAAGAGGCCCTACAGCCTCTGATAAACAGAAAGATCCCGCAGTTATACAAGGCAGTATTACCTGTCACCTGCCACAGGTATGCTTTTTTCTTTTATTTTGGATATCTTCAAAAAAAGGAAATCTGCTTGAATTATTTAACAGTGCATTAGTGTAACTTTTATTACATGGTTTCAGGTATTGTCTCCTTTAACCTAACAAGTTCAATATAATCCTTTTATCATCTATATAAGAATCAGCTTTTAATATAAATGTCAGATCTTTCTGTAATTCAAGAATCACAAAGTTTTGTTAAGTACTCATACTAACCAGGATACCACACATAAGTCTGGCCTCCTAAAACTATTCCTTTTAAAATCTTGTTGCACATTCTGGTATTTTTGTAGGAGAATTCACTAAAATATATTAGGAGCCAGGTAGTTATTTCCCTCAGCCCTGATAATCAATAGTATACAGTAGGTTCTAGATTTGTATTAAAACAGGTGACCCCATTGAATATCAAGAGGCTTCAGCATTTTTTTCCACTTTCTAAGTGTTACAATAAAATTAGAAATGGAAATAACTTGGAATTTTCTACAACTGATCCTGGTTCTACTTGAGCAGGTAATTTAATCTAATTTTTTCGGTTTCTTCTCTGTAAAATTTCTTACCTTGAAGAGGTTGTTGTGGAAATTAAATAGCATGTAAAATTCCAAGGACGGTGCTTAATATTTTGCTTTTTAGTACCTGGATTCTGGACAGGGCATGATGACTGCTAAAAGTAAACTACTTTATCTGCATTTGGAAATCCAAATGTATATACAACTAGTGAATATTTGTGGCACCAATATTTTACCACCCTTTTTTTTTTAATTAATAACAGTAAAGCCATTAAATTGTACTTACCTGATTAATATTTGGGAGGCCTTTGAAATTGCTCATATGAAAATAGAATATAGATGTGTGGTATAATATATTACAAAAGGAAGTTAAACTGGCTATTTGATCTTCTGGGATCTAATATTTGGCCTTCAGTGATCTAATATTTTTGTACTTCGACCTCTGAAAAAAATCATACTCATTCAAAAAATGTCGACCAAGTCCCTGTTGTACGTCATGTCCCCTACAGGGAGCATATAGATTATCTGAATCTATGCCACAATATACAGGAACAGAAGGAGACCAGAGGGCCTGTTTTACATCCTTTCTCTGGCAAAATATTTTGCTTCCACCATCCTGTACTGATACGAGACATCTTAGGTGGTTTCTTCTTAAAATTCCCAGTGGGAAGCAACACTAGCCACCTCCACTTTTGCCTTCCCCTTCAGTCTTTTTAAAATTTCTGCCTTCTTGTTGCCTGTAAGTCCCTCCCACCAGTCTTTTACTCTCTGATCAGAGGTCCTGCCTGGAATGAGGGTGCTGGGTCCCTGACATAGGCAGTTTTTCTAATGCTAGTCTCACATCCTTCAAATCTCTCCAGCTCCTTTCCCATTCCTGTCTGAAGAAAACTTTCCCTTAGACTATTATCCTGAGTTTTGCCTTTCTCTATGATCAGTCCTCCACGCTTCAGTTCTTAATATTTACAGGCATTTTTTTGGAATTTAGAGAAACTCTTCTTGATTAATAAGTATCTAGCTTTTAATACTGCTACTTTCCCTGGAACAAAAAAACAAGCTTTGAGATTCAAAGCTGAACATGACTTCTTTGTACCTGCCCTCTCCTCTCCTGGAGACTGTAAACCTCAGAGCTTAACCTAAATAACAGGAAGGATAAGCAAAAGAAATTAAGGATAAAGGAAAAAACATTAAGAGGTAGTGAAGAATATTATTCTCTTCATTAACATCTTCAGATCTTAGAAAATAAAACTCCCTTAGAATTTGAATTTTTTATTCTGCTGATTTACAAAATCTGGAATATTATTTTGCAGTAGGCTTATAGGGCATTAAGATAGTGGTTCTCAAAGTATGAGCTGGAATCCATGATGGAGGGGGGTCCTTGAAACCCTTTCAGGAGGTTCCAGAGTCAAAGCTAATTTTATATTAATACCAAATATTATTTGCCTTACCTGCCATTCTGAGAGTACAATGGTTTTCCAGAGACCACATGCACTATTTTAAGACTGAATGCAGAAACATGAGCAAATCTAGGCCTTCTATTAAGCCAGACATTAAATGAGTACCACTCTTCTAAAATTTCTTGCAAGTTATTTTTAATCAACAATGTCATTTATAGTAACATGTAAAATAATGTAAAATTTTTCTAAATTTCTAAAAGCTTCCTAGGGTCCTCAATTTTTACATATAAAAAAGACTTAAAACCCAGAAGTTTGAGAATGACAGATATATGACTCAGAATATTTTAAAGAAGAAACATCTGCCTTTGCTTTTTAATAACATCAAAAAAAATCTTTTCCTGAAATCTCTCCCATTATTTATTTATCATAATATCTAATACAGCTATTACACAAATGAATAAGTGATCAATGACTTGGCTAAGTGGTTACTGTAATATACTTTTGATCAACAGAGAAGTCTCTAAGCTAGAACATATGACTCAGTAACTTAAAAGTTAGTAAGAACTTTGGTGGCAGAGGGGCTTTAAAGGTAGTAAGTTTTTGGTAGCAAACCTTTGAGATAACTCTGACAGAAAAAAAATAAAACATTTTAAAGGAATATGTAAAAATTGTTTACTTATAATTATATCCTTTCATTCTCTTCCCAGAGATTCCTTCAGTCGAATGAGCCTGCGCAAAATGGATCTCTAAAATAAACATACTTCTTTTATTCATTTGAAAAGAGCCATGTATTCAACATTGAGTGTGAAAAGAAGATCTATTGAAAAATAAGACTTGGGACTTAATGCTGGAAATTATAGCATTAATTTATTCATTGAAGAATGCAGTGGCCAAAACAATATCAAATATAGATTGTTGACATTTGAGAATCATGGCTATGGCTTCTAATGTTCTGGTAATATGTTCTTTTTTTAAAACATTTTAATGACTCAAAGGTACACTATACATTTACCATTATTTATACCATAGCTAATGTTAAATTTATTTACTTTTAAGTTTGTATTTTTTAATTTATATTACCATTTATAGATTCATTTTGGAACCATTTTAAATGTAGTAATGCTTATTTTAAAGGTACTATTAAATATGTGAACGTTTACACTAATTTTACTGAGTGGGACTTTAAACAATTCTTTATTGGCAAAAGCAGACAGTAAGTTAGAGTTAAGAACTAGTTCCAAAACTAGCAAAATGGAAGTAAAAATTGACTGTCACTTTATGACCCGAGTCCCAAATTAAATAAACGAATAAATTATTGGGTGAAGACATTGATAACTGGTTTGTGAAGTCCTAAAACTGGTTTCTAAGCAATTTTCCATTTAGACACCAAAAAAAGGGATTTATAAATTGCATAAATAACTTTACCTAATAAACTTTTTGTCTATGATTAAATACAGGGATAGGTAATACCAGTGACAGTAGCTTGATCTTTGACTCTGAATCTTGTTATACTGATAGTGGTATGAACTTAATGACTCTCAGCAACTAAAATCAATGATTCAGTGTTTCAAATTAAACAAGCCAGTCATCATTTTAGTGATCTAAACTGTTAAATTAGAAATTTGCTTTAAAGTTCTTACACCACCATAAAAATAAGAACTGCTGTTTGATTTTAATATACCAGTTGAATGAGAATTTATATTTTTTGATACTTGCATAGATTTTTACAAAGTACATGTAAAAAGTAAAATTAGCTATTATAATTGAAATTAAGAGCTAATTTAAAATAACTTTATGGTAAGAAACTAATGCAAAAGTTTTTTTTGAAATATATTTCAGTTACATGGCAGTTTTCCAAGAAAGTGCATTGATGCTTTCTGGGTGTTTTGAACAAGATTTTTCTTTGTAGTAGTATAGTAGTAGTATAGAAAGTCATGATTTATAATCTGTCCCTTTGATCTACTGACCAGGTACATGAATCATTTAGAACTGATCAAATTTAATACAGTGCCTTCATTCTGTAGTTGGTGTCGAAGATCTCAAAAATGTCTGACTCTCCTGAGCACATCGGTGATGGCTGACGTCTCTCCCCTCCAGCCTACATTTATGATAGGCAATATCATCTCAAACTTCTCCTATCTAATCAAAGACTGAATCACAAAGAGGTTTTTCCAATGAGTCTATAATGTTGGACCACAAGGGGTTAACTCAGGAGTCAGAAAGGTATAATCTTAAAAATATATTTGGGGACAGAGGATCCAGATGAACACTAAGGGAAGAGAGGAATTAAGAATAGAAACTCATTAAAACAAAAAAAGTAACATATGTACTCTTCTTTGGGGGGGGAAGGGGAGATAGAAATAGGGAGAGAATAACCCTTAAGTCATTTCTCATTAGGTTACATTTATGAAGTTTGAGTTGTTTCACACAAATCTATGACAATATCAAGAATTTTAACATAATTATGGTTTAATTATATGTTACTAATTATTTTATGGCTTGGCTCAGAAGAGGCTTCCTCTTACAACATTGGTATACTGAACACTTGCTAACTTCCCATGTACTCTAATTTTCTTTAAACTTTCTCATATCAGGAATCTGTACTAGTTCTTAACCTTGACTGTCCCCTTGAGTATTAGAGGCCCAGGCTCTATCCTAGAACTAGTCCATCAGAAGCCTACGGGTAATGTCCAGGGCTGTTCCTTTTTAAAAGTTCCATTAGTGATTCTGAATTTAGGTGAGAACCATGACTTTTAATATCACACCATCTTATGGAAGAATGTGACTTTATTTAACTATGTAATTTATTAGTTGACAGGCACTCATTTGTTGAAATAAACTATGTTATTCCAATAGAATTTATATATTATTTAGGATCATTTTTTAGTATTAACACCAAGAATGTCCTTTAACATGATAATTATTTACCAGTTTAATATATTTACAATGAAAATTTAACCAAGTTTTTATGTGTGCCCAAAGCATCATCTAAAGTTTTGCAATTCTGTATTCCATAAAGTTTTATGCCTAAAGGACAACTGGGATGCAACAATTCTTACTGGAAACTTTCAAGTATGACATCTTAGATAGCTAAGTACAATTTGAATTCCATTTGAAAATTTCTTCAACTGTCAGAAAGTATTAAAGATAATTATGCCTGTTTATTCTCTTCTATACATACATTATACACACACATATTTTGTTTTAGAGAACCCAGCTGTACATATTTACGGTAAAAATATGCAAGTAAAAAATTGAGCATTAGTATACAGTTTTTAGGCATTTTAAATTTTATTGACCTTATGATTTTTTTTTAAAAAGTTAAACTTAAGGTCATACCTCTAAGTTTGATGTACTATATACAGATCGTGCAGAAAATGACTATGAAGAGATACAAATTGTCCATGCCCAAAAAAGATTTACTAGGGTACAGAATCATCCTTATAAATACATATAAAATTGCTGTAAAGGACTGTCCAGGTTTTCTGAGAGACTTCTGAAGTGATTCAAGGCACAAAATTTACATCATTGTGAATACACACATATTCCAGACTTTGTGCCTCTAATACAGCCCATCAAAGATCTGGCCTTCATGACTTATAAAACTAAATGTACTGAAATGAGATTCTGCTTCTTAGCTGAAAAACCACAGGACCTATAAACATTATGTAGATAATTACTCCAAAATATGGATACAAGTACTTTATTTTTAAAAAGCAAACACAAAAGATAGGTGTAAATTCAAATGCTTCCATTTTGGATAATTAAGAATCTATACAAGGTTGTCCCCAGAAGCTAATGTATAACTAGTCTCTACTAAGTAATGAATTCTAAAATTGACATGGTTTTCAGTAATTAAAATTTCACTATATAAAAACCTAGAGAGACCAATAATATCCAATAGCTTCAAAAGCTAAGCTAAAGAATCTTTGATGTAATTTACTGATGTTTGTCTCGATCTGTTTAATATATACAAGAAAAATACACTCACTTTATAGTTTCTTATAAAATAGCAAATAAGGAGTAGATGTAGGAGATGTAGAAGGGGAAAGAGAATTCAAAAAGTCCTTCTCTTCAGTAACTTTTACTTCAGAATCATCAAAAAGCAACCACTTCCCCTCATATTCCTTTAAGCTTTGCACTACATACGAAATTTTGTTCTCAAATCCACCAATGTTAATGCCCATTTGGTCACTGGATTCCTTGTTTCTATCAGATTCATGGGTCCCATTAGTATTGTTAGTCTCAGAATTTCTGTTTTCAGCAACTGCTGTACTGCCAACTTTATCAGGGTTAGACGCTTTGTTGTATAGCTCATAATCTGCTTTGCTCTTTTGTCCTCCAAGAAGTCCGATAGCTTCTACGTTTTTTTTGTTCAAAACTTTACTTGGCTGTGGGTTTCCACTGACTCTTATTGACACTTCTTCATTGTCATAATTTTCAACCACACCCCGTGCTTCCTCCTCATTCAATGGTTCGGGCTTACCTATTTCACACATTTGGTCGACCACAAAATTTTCTTTATCTAGTTCTAAACTGTTAAGGTCAGTGACTTTAACAGAGGCAGTGTAGTGCCCACTACTAATTGTAATGCCACTATGCATCACAACCGCAAATAATCCATAGCTGTCATTGGTTGGCTTTGTACTCCATTCTTCTAGTGACAATTTAAGAGGTGTCAGTAAAGGAGTGTTGATCTTGGAAAGTCCACCACCATAACAATCAAACCTTTGGGGGAAAAAGAAAAGGTTTTCTGCAATTCCACTTTTTATATACTCAGTTTTACACCCAATATGAAACCAAGTCAAGTCTGAATGAACCCTTAATATTTCAGTGCTTATATGAATAAACACAAGAATAAGAAACAAACCCCCAATTTTGTACACTTATTTACACAAATAAAAACTACTGAAATAAACAGTAATGTTCAGGTGTTTCTGTGAAGGCTTATATATATGGCATCTTCCCCTTTTTATTTTCCTAATTTTGTGCAATAAGAAAATAAATGACATTTAAAAAGCACTGAACTTCAAAAACCAAACTCCTGTATATTTTAGTAGGTCATTTAAATGTAAGTATCTCTACCAAAATTTGGGGACAAAAATAAAATAGTACTATAACCAAAAAAAATCTAGTGAAAGAAAGGACCATATGTCATTCTTCTGCAACAAGAAAGTGTATGGAGAGCTCCTGGGAAGCCTTCATGGTAATTTCAAACACCTTATTAATATAGAAAGGAATAAAATCCACAATGACCTGTATACAGGTCAGAAAGTCAGCCTATCCAAAATGTAATAGGCATTTTTATACTTATCCCTTAATAGCTTTTAGATATTAAATTCCAACTAGAAAAGAATATCAAATTATTCAAACATTAGTTTGATTTCATGGCTTACCTAAAAACTAAAATAATTTTGCCTTTTTCTCCCCTCAAAAAAATCTTATGTATACAAAATCTATTCCCTGCTTTAACCAATTCGACTGTATCTAAAAGATGTGTGGAAAAAATCAGAGTATGTATTCATGTCGAAAGGATTTAAACATGGATTTTTACAGAGAAACTGTTATAAATTACTTCTTTTCTGTGGTTTGAACAAAACTTGTCTTATATAGCAGCTCATTTTCTTCATATAGCTTTTATTTATAATACTCACTCCAAGCCACTAGCAGCAAAGCACTTCAAATGAATGGTTATAACTTCAGGCATTTTGTCAAACAAAAGACTCCGTTCGGCTTCAGTATAATGATGGCAATTTTCACAGAAATATTTATCTTCTCCTACAATCCTCTCCACTGAAGCAAATTGTGAAATTGCCCATCTCAGGGTCTTCATTTCTGTTTTTGGCTCTGGAGAAACTACATAAGAGAATCCTTTCACTCACAAATGAAAAATGTCTCAGACATTTAAAAATTAAGTTTCACAAAGTTCCATGTTCAAAATTAGCATGCAATTTTCATTAACTAATCCTCCCAAATAAATATATTGTTTCAGAAACTCTCACCCTCAATAGTGCACATAACTTTTAAATATTTGTATTTGGTCAGCCAAAACATATTTAGGTGATGGAGCAGGAAAAACATGACAAACCTAGTCTCTGACTCAGTATAAGACAGACAGTTTATATTTAATAGCCTGCTTCCAATATCTGAACAGGTAAACCAGTCTCATGTTTACTTCCTGAAACATTTTCATACTTGTGTGATTTATACTAGACTCATATATTATGTTAATAAAAATATCCTCAGTAGCTCTGAAAAATTCAGGTACCCAAAAGTTAACTTATCAAAGCATTTCATTTTCTCATTAAATACTACATATCAAAATAAAGATGCCACAATTTTCCAAATGCTATTAAACAAGTGAAGCCATATGAGCAAGCTTTATTGTACCAAAGACACTAAAAGCCAGCTTTTTCTCAATAATTATACAAGCTGCTATTAGACTATGCTTGTTGAAGAAAACATTATTCCATGGTCCTTACAAGATTCCAATTTTGCTTACTTTCAGAACTCTCCTCTACTTTGGAAAGCTCATCTTCTTGCACTGGCACACTGATGTCTTGAAAATCTTCTCTTCTTTCTGTTAAACTTTCACATTCTAAGCAACGAGTCCTTAATACCAGCTGACCTTGAAATAATTTCTCTACTAGCTCAAAACCAATTTGCTCTGTGCCTAAAACAAAAACAGCAAAACAGAAAAATGTAAGTCTATACAGATTAGTTCTTCAGCACAGCCCGAATAACAGATTCCACTTAACGCGTAACATGAATAAAAGGCTGATTTTCATCTCAGTTTGCTTATCAGCATTGAGAGGGGCCTCGTTCATGAAATGTAAAGAGTTACTACTGTCTCTAAAAAAGTAAAGAGTCACAATTGTGTCTCCCTTCCTCAAAAACACCCCTTGTTGAAAAGTCCTAAAATAAGGGTGACACTTTTGGTAAAGCTATAACCACATCAATATTACACATTTTCCCTGAGATCTGTAGATCTAGAAGAAACTAGATGGAAATACAGTTCAACTACAGTGTTAACTACTTAGTTCTCTGCTTTAAAAACTGCATTTCACTAAACTGCATTTCACGCATAAAAATACATCTAAGCACAGTGCTTAAAACGCAATTCATTGTTAAAATTTCTCTTTAAAACTTTAGCTAGATTTTATGTTGTACATGTATCTAAGAGAAAATTCCAATTCCGCAACTGTTAATCCGCCTACCTATCAATGTCTAAGAATAAATTATACTGACCTTTGTTTATGGGCTTAACTTCATTACTATTAATGGGCTTAACATTATTCCCCGAAGGTTCAAATCCACAACCATTAGTTGTGTCATCATTTTCATACTTCTCAGAGTCCTCTTCAAAATCATATTCATTTTCTTTAGACTGTCCTTTAGATCCTTGGTTTGTTATTTTCCCCAGACTACAGAATTTAGAAAGAATGCTGGGTTGCTTAGTTGCAGACTTTAACCAATTTATTTTAACTCTTGATTTCTTTTGTGAGGGTCTTGCACTCTCATTTTCAGAAATGTACTTGGGAATTATTTTAGGAGGAATCTCTAATGTATCACCTGTAGCTTTTCTTTTTGATCTGGTTTGTCTCTGGTTGTCTTCCAATGACTGATGTTCCTTGGATACCTTAACTTTTTTCTTCATGTTACCAAATTCATTGTCACTTTTTCTTTTCCCATTTCCTTTTAAGAGTTTTTCTTTATAGTCTTCAGAATGCCTCATGTTGTCCATCTCTATGCTGTTAACACGAATTTCCTCTTTCTCATGAGGTTTTTCTTCTACCTTGTTAGATAATTCTGCCACATTTTTTACTTCTTCTTTTTTTAGGAGTTGGCATGTTTCTTGAATGTTTCCCAAAATACACTGTAATACTTCCTGTGCATCATGCTGTAGATATCCTTCATACATAGGGTTGAGTTCCCTATAAATAAAAATTTCCAATTTATATTAGTTTTGAAGATATAATACAAAAAAAGAAAACCTTTCTATGTTGAAATGAATGCATTTTTATAGGAATATCATAACTATTTTAAAAATCAAAAAACATTTATTCAGCTAATCTGAAACTTAAACTTGTAACTAAAAGTAAAAACAAATTTTACCTCATTATCACAATTACTTTTATCTCTTTTCTGAATACACTGTCAATAGCTTATATGTATAGCTTACCATGTACCAGGTTTTATTCAAAATTGTTTTTATATTACGTGTTCAACGTAATTCTCACAGTAACCCCATGAAGTAGGTATCATCGTCACCACTATTTACAGATAAGGTAACCTGCCCAACGTCACAGAACTAGTTAAGATACAAAGCCAGGATTCAACCTGCTCTTAGCCACCATGCTATACTGCCTTTTAACAAATGTATATCAATGTGTTATTCCTAAGTCTGTTCCTAAACAAAATGATTAATTTTTTAAACATTTAACCTATAACATTTTGGATAAGGCTATTTTATATATAGGATAAAATTTCATGATCACCAAGAACTCTAATCCAGTTAACAGTTCTAAGCACAAAAATAGAATATTTGGAATTTAGAGTTCTGATGCATAATACATGTTGAATACAGACCTATAATTCACAATCTGAAATCCTTAGGACCAAATGTGTTTGGGAATTCAGAATTTTTCAGATTAAAAATGTGGCACATAAATAAAATATATATCACCAACATGATAGGGGGCAGTATCACCTAAGTAAACACATTACTTCTACAAGAAATTGTATGAATATTCAAAGTATGAATAATGACTATAAATGATCTCATATAATTCTGAAATGAATTTAGTACCAAACTTATGAAAAATGTTTAGTTTTTGGAGTCTCTGGGATATTAAGGACTATAGTTCTGCAGTTTCTAGTTTCCTTGCCCTTTATTGCCATTTGTTCATGTATAACTCTGCTCTAAAGAAAGCAATAAGTAGCTAAATTGGAATCCTAAAATTATATTATAGGCTATACCTGAGTGTATTAAGCAGTCGCCTTGGCTGAGTAGCCAGTTCATCAGTATATTTCTCTGGATTTAAGAGAAAACTAGCCTGAAGCTGTTCAACTGAAATGATCAAGGACTGTAAACTGCATATTAGTTCATAACTTGCCAAAGAATCTTCTTTACAATTTCCCTGTCAAGAAAGAAATACACAAATCAATATTTTTATTTATGAACAAATTAAGTACTTTCCCCCTAGACTTTGTCTCACTAGATAAAACTAGCTTTTTAAAGTTTAGTTTCATTGTAGCACTAATTTTATGGAGATATACAAATAAGCCTTTTAAGAATTATAAGAGTATTTTTTGATTACTTTCTATTATGTGGATGATACTGGTTTTCTATATATATAAGTCAAAAGTTTCTTTGTATTTAAATTTTAAAAATGAGTCAATTGGAAAACAATAGATGAATAACAAGTGGTACAGGATATGATAAATTGTGATGGTGGTATACAAATGACAATGTTTATTGGTAAACAATAAAGGACTGGAGAAGACACTCTAATAAAAGGGGACAATCTAGTTAGTTAGCTACTCTGCAAGAATGAAAAACTGCCTTTCTGACAATGTAAGATACTTAGAAATTCAGTTCTCAGTTATGGTTATCTTTATCATCCTCCGCCCAAATCCTGTGTATCTATTACTTTTTTCTAAGCAAGTAAATTTCCATAAATTTACTTTTTATAATATTCTTTTATTTTTATTTTTTACCTTATCTTTTTGATTGGCTTCATCTTTGAGAGCTTCTTTCTTCCTTGAAATAATATTAAATAAGTGCTTCACTCCAGATTTAAAACCGGGACAAAAATATAATACCTATAAAAAGTGAGATTTTCTGAGTGCTTACTGAACAAACAACATACCTAAGGTCATTCAAACACTTTCATGCTTTTTGTAGACCACTTTTAAATGGCAATTACTTAAAATTCTGAGATTAAGATTTGTATCAAAAATTGTTCTCTATTTCATCATTGTAGCACACTGTCTTCCCTCACTGGCAACAAAGCACTGAGCCTGGCAGATGTTGCTAAGACTTAATAGTTATAAGGGTACAATATAAAACATATAGTTCCAAGCATTAAAATACTTATCACCATAGCACCAGGAATTGGGCAGAAAAAACTAAAAGTTTGGCCATCTTCCACTTAACCAAGTTCCACTCAATTCTGCTATTCCGATTTTATGTTATCACTTTTTCTTACCCCAAAGGAAGCTTCTAACACAAAATTTAGAATCATTATTATTATTTTAGCCCATTCTGGTTTATTTATAATCAAAGGTAAAAATATCGACAACTGAAATCCTCTAATAATGTGAAATTCTCGAAAACATTAAATGTTATATCATTCTTTGCCTACTAAAATTTTATTATATAGCAAAATTGTTAATTTACCTGAAGTATACTATTAAGATAACAAGTATTGCCGAGATTATTCAGTCCCACAAATGGTAACAAGTTTTCTCTCTTCTCACAGTTTATAGGTGAGGACTGTGCTGCAGGAACAACTTGATCACTATTAAGTACAGAGGAGAGGAGAAAGGTATAATAACGTAGTATCTCAAAGAAAAAAGTGGAAATATTACTTCCCTAGATTTATTCTTTCCCCAAAAGTTTATGATCTGAAAAGTATATGGAATTAACTCAGATGACATTTTAAGCAATCTGTATACGTGCAAAAAATTGCTGTACACCTAGCATAAAAAATTTTACAAGTACTTTAAAAACATTACTACACTCAACAAACTTCAAAATAATTCCATCAAGAGGCTATTAATCCCATTTTACACAGTAGAAAATTAAGGAACTGGTATCATGATTTGTTAAGCCAACAGGACACTTTAATCAGGTAGAGCTGACCCTTGAACTATGCAGGGGTTAGAGGTACTGACTTCCCCCACCCCCATGCATGGTTGAAAATCCCTGTATAGCTTTTCACTCCCCCAAAAGTTAACTACTCATAGCCTACTGTTGACTGAAAGCCTTACCAATAAAAAATAAATAAAAAGGTCAATTGACACAATATTTTTTTATGTTATATGCATTATATATGGCATTCTTACAATAAGGTGAGAAAGGAAAATTAAGAACATCGTAAGAGAAAATACATTTACAGTATTTACTGGAAAACATCTGCATGTTACCCGTGTTGTTTAAGGGCCAACTGTAGATTAACTCTCAACAGAAATCTGGAAATAACCTGATTGTGACAGTATTTGGGAGAGGCTGCACTATCTAAGCAGTCAGATTCTATTAATAAAAGAATAAGAGGAAAGAGAGTCTATGAATAGAATTATACAGCTGTTCCTCACTTAAAAATGAATTGTTCATTGTTCAAGTTTATAATTCTATTACCTGACTTTAATAAACAGTAGGTCATCACAGCATTTTTACTTATTTTATAGCTGCTATTACTCTAGCACCTCGAAGTGTTTATAGGCATGCATGCTGGTAAACAAAAGGTTCACATACGATCTCTTAAATCGATTATTGGTAAATATTACAAAATTACACATGAAACCAAATCCACTTTAACCATACAGATTTGTTGAATAGGGAGCTAGTGTAGACTCCAACTGGAGTGACTACTGGTGGAATAAAGTATTCCATTTCAGTCACTGAAAGATTTGCATCAAAAGCATTTATATTCAAGTTTAATTATAATTTATAACTATGTGCACCAACAGTTTTGATAATTCACATACTAGGTATGAAGTTTAAATATCTCAGGTAACTGTCAAGTGTTATGAACCAAAAAAGAATCACCTATTTCTTTACTCTTACACAAAATGTGCTGCAATACAATCAAGGTAAATTAAAAAAATTTTAGTCAATATTTCTCCAGTTTAGTCAAACTGGATGAGCACAATGTAAATGACTTAGCATTATGGATAGCATCCCTGAGGGAAACCACCAGTTTTGTTGTTTCTACTTTATACCGATAGATTTGTCTCACAAATGTATTTTTTGCCTCTACTATCAGGTGAGACTGTCTGGAAGTATCAATCCAAGTTCACTGCTTCTTCATTGATGTGGAATTTTAAAAGTACAGAAATATATTTAAGATACATACATTTCAGACCCTCTATATTCAGAAGCTTTTTCTTCATTTTCTTGAGAATCTGTGAAATCCAAAGCTCTCTTAGTTTCCTTTTTCTGAAAAAACTTCAAGGAAAGTCGGTTTTTCTTTGATGGACTACCTCTTGAAAGCCCATTACTTTCATTAGGTATGACACCAGGCATTTTCTCTTTAAATCTCAAAGTTGACAAGTATTAATTTATACACAGATATTATAATCACCAATCATACCTGTTAATCACAGAGAAAAGGTTTCATTAGTTTGCAGTTATGAGCTGTAGACAATAAAATCATCAATTTTGAAAACAAATTTACCAAGGGATAATACTAATTAGAACTCCGTATTTGAAAACCTAATGCCTGGCAATAACAGGCACTCAATGTTCTTACTGCTTGCCATTTATCCTTAACTTTTCTTACACACACCAAAAAAATATCAGATACTAAATATCAGCCTATTAGATTAAGGGTCACATCACAAAATACCCTATTTTAGTAGAGCTACAGTAAAGTAGGGGTTATTGAGTAAAACCTTAATTTTTATTATTTATTAAATTATTCAGAAAATACTGAGCAACTACCATCTCTAGTTATAAAGGAAGAGATGGGAAACAGTGATGAATGGGAAATCAAAGGATGCTGAAATAAGTGAGTCTTCTTTCCAAGCCTTTTCTAGTTATTAATATGAATACATGAAATAAAGTCTCTAAAAAGTCTGTAAGTTCACTTATACCTAAAAACTTGAGTGTAAAGTAAAACATGAAAGTAGGGATAGTGGTGCACTTTGTGTGTAAGAAAAATTGCTACACTCTGTGTATATAAAATTCTTATGCGCTAGAAACCACATTACACTACTGATTTTCCAAACTTTTTTTAAACTGTAGATTTTTAAAAATATAATGCTTTCTGTAGAAACAAAAATGATTTGGTTTGCCTTCTACAACCTTTCTTCCCAATTTTAAACTTTTGCATTAAAAAAATGACAGTATTTATGGTATTTTTTACATCAGTCCTATTTTTTTATCAGGATATCTGGAGGAAATTATCTGACTGCAGTATTAAAAGAAATTAGAACCCCAAAGCTCAGCAAATGACTTTAAAATACAGATACTGAATAATACCATGAACAAAATTCATTCAAATTCACCTTTGCTAAGCTTTTCACTTAAGATTTCCTCTGGTCTGGGAATTCACAGACTCCGGAACTCCGCAGTGAAACCACATTTGAGACTAAACTCAGAAAGAGCTGGAAAGTTGATCAATTTCCCCATTCCCTCTCCAACTCAACTTACTCTGCTAGGCACTTACTGCTACTGATGAAACGCTATCATGAATGATAAACCAGCCTGCGCTTGTCAGGGATCTCTAAGCATTAATACTTCTCGAAAAAGGTTTTTCTTGGGAGACAAGTCTAAAAAATGATGGAAACTGGATTAGATAGAGTGATCGGACTTAACAGAAGAAAAAGTAATCAAGCAGATGAAATAACAGATTATCAATCCTAATCAATAAACCAACCCTCCCGGCTCCCTCAAAGCAATGATGAAACATTTACCATTCCTGAAAATGTAACATTTTACCAGGTACCGTATATTAAGTTATACTATTTCTTACTCCTTATAACTAGGAGTTGTTCATAAAAAAATGTTTCTCCTATAAGTCTAAATCAAATTTCGCGGAAAACAATGAATCGAGCATTAAATGTTCTTGAGCAAATGACAGCGTGAACACTCAGTCCCATTAGTTTTAAGTTCTTTCCTTTGTAAAATGACGCGACTCAATATCAATTTGTCACACACACAAAAATGCAAAACAAGAATAACATCCTCAACAAAGGTTTAAGACACGTGGAATTCCAAATATTTCTAGAAAAAAATTAAGTTAAACTGTGCAGTAAAATTTAGCAATTACCGACACAGGACAACGTGAGTGCAAACATTTCTCCCTACCCGGCAGCACTACGAACGCAAGAGAAAGCGAAAAATGACGAGATTGTGTTGATGTCTGTGCCGGTCAAACTCAGCACCGGGCATAGCGGGGGGCTGGCCGGTGGCGTCCTTGGCCAGAATCACGACTCCCGGCCTCACACCCGTGGGGTTGGCCTATTTACGCCCAGCCCGCACCTGCCTTCCCGAGTCCCGAGCCGCGGCAGGAGGGGGCGCCCCACCCAGTGCCCGGAGGGCTTAGCTGGGAGCTTGGCAAGGGAGCAGCACCAACACGGTCCTGGGGTCTTCCCTGCAAAGCCGATGCCGGTGTCCCAAAGTAGCCCCACTCGGGAGCCGGCCCAACTTGCCTCGGCACCAGCCCCTCCTCTCCAGGCCCTCCTTACCTAGTCATGGCCCAAAGCGAGGTCCGCGGCGGTGACGCCGGCGAGTCCAACCGGGACGAGTGTGAGTACGACAGATGAGACCTTGCCCCGAGCCCGCGGAGTCCCCGACCCGAGGAAAGCTGGTCGGCTCACCCACCCCGCGGGGGAGTGACCATTCGCTATCAAGAGCGGGAACCCAGGCCGCCGCTCGGTCCTGCCTTGCGCCGGCACCAACTACATTGCCGGAGCGGCGCCCGCCCGCGCCTGCCCCGGGCTAGTGAGGAGCGCAAGAACTAATCCCGCTGGCGAAGCGCCGGAACCGCTAGGGTCTTTCCCACTCCACCACCGAGGGGAACTTGGCGCGTTTTCCTCAGTCTCAGGACCCCCGTGTTTTAGCCTCCGCCCGCGCCAGCGCTGCGATTGGAGGTGGCGTCCTTCGAAAATGCCGGTTCTAGTCTCCACAGTGCAGAGACGCGAAAGGTATGAGCCGCCTCGCGACCGCCACTCTCCCCGCTGTCACGCATGGGCTCCAGAACCAGCTGGAACGGTAGTTTCCCCCAAGATCCTAACGGGTTCTGCAGTTTCAAATAGCGCAGGCATGGTCACGGGCAGCTCGCGCGGGTCCTTGCTGAGGGCGCGCGCTAGGAGCTAGAGGCCTGGCTGGCGGGCTCGAGCCTCACATTCCCCCCGCCCTCTTTTTTCTTTTTAACCATTCGTGCGCGCGAGTTGAAGGAAAAGCGTACGGGTCGGGAGACGGGACAGAGAGAAGATGGGACGGGCTCCTTCCCGGAGAAGGAGCCGCCAGGTGCTCAAATCCACCAATCCGTGATGAACAATTCCCCCCCACCCTGTTCCCACCCACCAGCCAAAAGGAGCCAATCAGAAGTACCTAGGCAAAAAAGCCAATTGAATGGGCGGGGATAGAAAGTCCAGCCAATATCAAGAAGAAGAAAAGAGGGATCCAGCCAATCATTGTTAGACATACAGAGTGTTCTTAAGAAGCTGTTCCCCTCCTTCCTCTCTCATTGGTGCTCGAGTGCGCGCTTTTACTGCCGACAGTTAAATCTCGCTCTGCGTTTTGCGAATCCTCCGCGGTGGGACGCCCCGGAGGGTGCGGTTTCCGGAGTGAAGCCCTCGCAACAAGCCCCGCCCCCTTTCTTGTGTACACACTCGGGCGGGGTTACTTGGGAGACTGGTTTCGGAAAATGGTTGACTTGTTGTTGGGCGCTGGGGTTTTCTCTTCGCAGCCGAACGGCTATGCAGTAAAAACAAGCGTTGCCATGGATAACTGTAAATTCTCAGCGGAATACTGTAGAGCTGAGGCTCCTTCCTCTGCCTCGCTTCGCTTCGTTTTCTTCTGTTTACCCTGCCGGACAAGGAAACGAACTAGCATTTTAAGGCCCATTTGGAGATGGGACAGCTGCAAAGGATTCCTGCGCGAGCCCTTACTAAAAGACTCAAAAACGGCGAGGCAGGCCTCACCTGGTTTTGGCTTCTTTCTGTGTTTGTATGCTTATCTTTGTGAGGCGACCTCACAACTTCGCAGAGCACGTGTTGCAGTTAAGCAGAATAACTTCAAGCATGTTTTTAGGTGTTTACTATGTGCCAGGTGGTTTTCAGGGCGCTAGGGATATGGCCTAAATGAAACACATTTCCTGCTCAAAGGGAGCTGTACGTTGTAGACGGGAACAGAAGTTAAAATGATAGGGAAAGGTATAAAGGATGGAGTGTTTTAGACAGGATAATCTGGAAAGCGACTTCTTTGAGTTGATATTAGAGCAGAGAGCTAAATGAAAGCAGAGAGAACCTTGGAGGAATCTAAGGTAAGGATGGTCCAGACAAATCACCTAGGAATGCCTTTGTAACCACCCATCACAGCCCAAATATACTACCTTCCCAATTCTAGGTTGTTAACAGCTCTTTTCGCTGGAAAAAATGATCCTCCCGTGGCAGGTGCTCTGTTTTTCTAAAATATCCCTTTAATAAATCTTTTCTAAATTTCTCTGACCTGTAATTCTTCACTGTCGAAGAACTGAGGAAAAATGCACATTACACTTCTGGAGCATTATATCCCCCATGCCACTGGAGTGACCGTGAAGTTTAAATCCCCGCCCCCGGCTCAATGGTAATAGTCCGGGCAGAGACAACAGCAAGTTAGAAAAGTCCTGAAGCTTAATTTGCTTGGCATCTGAGAAAGAAGCCAAGGAGGCCAGGGTGCTTAGAATAGAGTGAGCCACCGTGAGAGGATTATGGGAAATAAGATTAGTGTCATGGCTGGGCTCTGATTAAGCAGGGTAAGGTGATGGATGCTTTTGGATGGTTTTGGGCTGGAATGATATGTAAAGTGGCTAGTTGTAGTGGATAGACTGTTGACCTTCAAAAGTGCAAGCAATTAGTACTGCTAGGAGGCTATTTCAGTAGTCCATGGAATAAAGTATGGTGGCATGGAATAAAGTGTGGTGGCTTGGAATAAATTGGTAGCAGTGAAAATGTTGAAAACTAGTAGAATTCAGAACATATTTTGAAGTAGAGCAAACAGGGTCTACTGATGGATTGAAAAAAAAAAAAGAGAGAGAGATGACAAGGATTTTTTTTTTTTTTAACCGAAGCAAGTGGATCGTGGTTGGTTCTCCCTAAAGAGGAACACTGAGATCTAGCGAGTTGGATGGAGGATCCACTGTTCTTAGACATTAAGATTGAAATAACTATATCACATACAAGTAGAGATGGTGAGCCAGCAGATAACCAATTCTGGAACTGAGCAGAGAATTTGGATGAGGGTATATAAATCTGGGAGTCACCAAGTGGTATTTTAAACTATGAGGCTGGAAGAAATCACCTAGAATGAATCATCCTAAAAAATATCTTAAGGGCATTGATGACTTCTTCCCTCACCAACCCAGGATTCCTGAATTCAGATAATTGTCCCTTAATTTACCCACCTTAGAATCAGTCTCTTAGTTTGCCATTGCGTACAATGGACTGGAGCATCTCATTCTCTTATGCTAGCAAAATCATTGCTACTCTCAAACTCTGCTAGGACAGATAACCAATTCTAATTTCCTATTCTAATTTTTCTAATTCTAGTTTTCCTATCTGAATTGAGATCCTATTGTCTGTAGCCACTGTCCTTCCTGTACCACTTACAATATCAAAGTTCATTTGCAGAAAATAGAGTACCTGTTATAAGTACAAAGGGTACAGAATACTTGGGAGTGTTGATTAAATAGACTCTAAGATTAGTTTTTCAGGTATGAGTCCCAAGGTCTTCATAGAACCAAGTCACCAAGGGAGCAATGACTCTTTAATGATCAGGAAATGATGATTTTTGAACTACGTTGCTCCTGCAATTGCCTAGGAAACCATTGCCATCAAAAAGCTGCTTGTGTTGCCAAGTTCAGAACCACACTGTACCCACAGTGATGTATACCAACACAATACGTGTCCTAAATCCTGCCCATCAAGGCCCACAGAACTAGTGGCTGTACATGGAAACTGCTAATGCTGCTCCAGAAATACCAATCACCTTACGTGCTTATCAGTAGCAACAGCGGAAACTCAGAGATGCAGGTCAGGCTTGGTGTATCTCTGGCGAAATAATTCATGCAAAAATTTAAAGGGTTTCTCATCTTTTTTCTTCTGGTCATTTCTGTGTGAGAGAAAGGACAGCCACAGTTCTTGCCTAGATATAGTTTTTGTTTGTTTGTTTTAAGTTTATTGGGGTAACATCGGTTAATACAATTATATAATTTTCAGATGTACATTATAATTTGACATCTATATATTCTATTGTGTGATTACCACCCAAAGTCCAGTTTCCTTCAGCTATCATATTATATATCGTTTTTAAGCCCCAAACACTGTTTTATTTCTTAGCTTCTCTGTGCTGAGCAGCTGCCTCACCCTTAATAACAGCTAACTTTGGGACATCTAAAACAATGGTATTTAACAGGTTGACAGCATTCTTAATCCCATATTTGTCAGCTTTGTATGGCTTAGTGGCAGGCATATTTCCTTTCAAGGCTTTTGTTCACAGACACAATTTCTATATGCTTTGATTTGGAGGTATAGAAATAGTTGGGTTTTTTGTTTTGTTTTGTTTTTAGCCCTTTAAGGCCCCAAATTATGGGACTCTTGATCCACTTATAGACAGAGATCCCCTCTTAACAAAACTGTATTCTTTTTCCACCTCTACATGCAGATTGGCTAGCTCTGGCCTGAGTTCATTTCTCATAGAAATTTGCTGAAAGTGGGAAGAAAAAGCCAGTAAATACCAAGGTTATAAATTTTTCCAATTCCCTTCATGTCTCAAATATCTTGCAAATGGACAAGCATCACCAGGTTTCTATCTTACAATATCTGAGTCTGCCCAAATGCTTCCACTAAACCAATACATTTCTTTTAAGGTTATGCTATCTATGTGCAGCAGAAATTTATAGCCTTCTGGCCACTAGATCTATAATTAGGGTTAAGTCAGCATTACCTGGTTGGGAGGTACTGTGCCTGATGATGGAGGTAAAGGACTATTCCCCAAAGAACATGCAAGACCTACCAGCATGTACCATCAGGAGCTTGGGGACCATGCATGTTTTTCCACAAGTCACAGGTAGCAGCTGAAGGTAGCAGAGGCCTCCCAGACTTTGGCTCACTGATAGCAATGGGGATGACTAGGACCCCAAAACAATAGAGGCCAGGTGGCAGTGTTCAACTACCAGAAGCCAAGAGGTTACAGTTATAATATGAACCTGACCCACACAGTTATGGAAATGATTAATAGAACATGTTATCCTTTGGAGTAAAATAAATAGGCAGCTAACAAAGGTCTTATTAGTTTGTATCAGCAGAAAAAAAATCAAGAATAGGTGACCAGGAGGCTAAGGTCTGTCACCCAATAATATTATAATTCCTTAATCAGTTTTCACAGCTGAGCCAGTTTATAGACCTAGAACCCATTAACTGAAGAGGCCCGCAGAAGGAAGGACCCAGCTACACTTCAACAAGTATAAATGGTAATGATTTCCATAGTCCATCCCCAAAGTATCTTTGGTCATTTACTTGGGTAATTGTACCTTGGGGAAATGGGAATACCCAGACATTTCAAGGACAGTTAGACACAGGGTCTGAACTGACATTGATATCCAGAGATCAGAAGTATCATTATGGCCCTACGTCTGTTAGACTAGAGATATAAAGAGGCTAATCAAGTGAGGTCATGGCAAAGTCCAACTCAGAAGGAGTCTATTGGCTCTGGGGCCCACCCAGTGGTCATTTCCCCAGTCCCAAATGTATAATGGGATTGACCTATTTGGCAACTGGTACAAAACCATTGAGACCTTTGCCTCTGGAATAAAAGCTATCATAGTGGAGAAGGCCAAGTGGAAGCCTCTGAAATTGCCTCCTCTCCCTAGCCTAACATGGCATAGGAAATCAAAACAACATTATATCTCAGAAGAGGATGGCAGCAATTAGTACCATTCTTATGAATTTAAAAGATACAGAGGTGCTGATTCCCATTGTATCTCCATTTAACCCACTATGTATCCATGCAAAAAAATAGATGGACTCTGAAGGATGACAGTACATTATGGCAAGCTCACCAATTAGTAGGCCTGATGGCAGCTGCTGTGCCAGATGTGGTATATTTGTTAGAATAAATTAATACTGCTTCAGGTATTTGGTATACATCATTGATTTAGTGAATGCATTCTTTTCTATTCCAATCTTAAGAAAGGATCAGAAACAGCTGGGATTCCCATGCAACAGACAAAGTACACATTTACGGTGTGCCCCAAGACTATGTTAACATTTCTGACCTCTGTCATAAAATAGTTTGAAGAGATCTGGACCTTCTGGACACCCTGCAGAACATCATGTTAATCTATTATGCCAATGACATCCAGCTGATGAGGCAGGATAAGCAAATTATAATTGTATCAGGAGAATTAAAGAATTAAAAGTGTACATGCATGGTGGAAGTGCAAAGGAGTGTGCACAAGAAAACTAAATCCTATATTGGGAAGTCAATAGGTAATGGCTAACTGAAAAATCAAAAAGAAATATGAACATGTTATTTAGATATGTGCAGGTAAATAGCAAAGAATGAGCTAAAAGTTGAAAGTGAGAGAATGAGAAGTCTTGAAATCATTTAACTTTAAATCATGTACATGAATCGCTTAAAAAAGCAAAAAACTTTTTTTAAAAACATTGTAAGTGAATTTTTTCTGATTTCATCCCTTGACAAGGTCAGTACAAAGAGGCTTGACAGGAGTAGGAGTATTTGGATTGGGTGACAATTCTTCCAACCCTCACTCTGTGGGTGCAAGGTAAAGGCAGATTCAGTATATGAACACTTGGCCTTCATCCAGTATGTTTAGTAACTGCGAGAGGCAACCGACCTCAAAACATCTGGTAAAACCACTATCCAGTAATTAAATTTAAATTAAAAAGATTATTTCCACAAATTAAAGTCTGTTTAAAAGGTAAAATCCACTTGGCTTCAAAATTTTAAATTCTTTTTCATAGTCTCAAGCCCCAGGATCAGGTGGGCGGACCTCCCATACCTATGAAAAGAATGCCTTGCCCCACTTCCGTAATGCTTGCTAACAATTTAGTAGATGAATGTCCAGTAAGTGGGTGGGTGTTGAATGGGTAGCAGGAAGTCTCAAGAGCCTATTTAGAGCCTATTTATATTTCATGGGAAGAAGAGTCTTGTCTTTCACATGCCAGTAAGATTCTTATTTTTTATATGTTTAACCCATCCTGAAAAGAGATCTACATTTAAACTTCAACAATATTTTTTCTTCTCTGAATAAAATTTACTTTAATAAAATACTAAAAATTCGAAGAGAAAATAATTCTCATTCTTTTGAGAATTATTATACACTCATGGCTTTTTACATTTTTGTTTTAAGAAAATATAGGTTTTATTTCCTTTTTGAAGCAAAGACGCACAGTTTAACCTGTGGGGACTTCTTTTCAATTGGCTTCTAGGTCTTCTCAACATTCTGAAAGCATCCCATGACCAAGCCCAAAGTCAACATGTAGGGGTCTTCTCAGGGCATGGCTGTTGGGGTGGGGGTGGGGGTTACACATGAGGATAGGGCTGAGTCTGACTCTGGAGTCATTAAGGTTTCAGTCTACTCCAGTCTTCCTGTGAGTATTATCTTAATAAAGTATAAGTCCTACCAGTCAGGGATATATCAGACAGATGAGCTAATATTAATACAGAATTTTATGTGAGATTTGGTCTAAAGAGCCACTTCACTGTAATTAGTTTTTATATACAAATATATGTATTTCCCAGTTTGATTTTTAACTTTTATCCAAGGCAGCTCAATGTTGAACTCTAATTTTTTATATGTAAAAAGTCTTTAAATAATATATATGTTTACTTCATCTATAGCCCCCAAAGACAATTAAGAATTTTTAAAGCAACTCGATATTATGATAAAATTAATATTACAGTTAAGCATTATCACAAATATCACGGTTTAATAAAACTATACAATAAGATTTTTTAAATGCTTTTTGTGGATTTGTATTTTATATTTTCATATATGATTTATAAGAACTAATTTATAAGAGAGTGGATATATGGATTATGTTACATTTCAACTGCAATGCATTTACCTTACATTCATACTTCTTTCAATGCAGTCATAAAATATTTTAGCCACCTTAACTTTAGGAAAAAGTTTTGAATCTTTGCAAAGAATACAATAAACCAAGTTTGTATTCCCAATTTTATATTTTATAGTGTCTATACATTCCCCTTAAGATGTGAACCACAAGTCGCATTTTAAAAATTAAAGTTCATTTAAAAAAAAATTTTACCAATAGGTTTTCTTTTTAATTTCACATATTAACATTAAGGAAATTTCCACAGTAGGAAATGTTAACATTTCTAGATTAGTTGTGTCACATATTGTATTATTTGAACTTAAACATTTAACATAAAAGCTGTAAGATTTGGAATTATAAAGTTTACATAAAAAAACAAAAGACATAACTCATGTGATTTCTCTTTCCTACTGAAAAAGAAAAAAGAATGGCTTAGCTTCTTTATTGTCAACCCAGAAACCATGGTCTATGGAATCAAGATTTAAAGTGACACCTTTTATTCCCTTAGGCGTTTGTTACAGGATGTGTAGGTACGTGTGTGATCATGTGCATGTACAAGCATTTTATTATTATTATACCTTAACAATTTTTTGTCTGTATGCTGCCACTTTTTTGAAGCTTGGACATTTTTTTCTCCTGTAAGGTTATGCTAAAAAACAAAATTATTGGTTAAAATAATTTAATTCATAACACCTTTGCCTTATTAATTTATCATAATACATTGCAATACTGATAACAGTTATGTTTTTAAGTTCACACATAAAACATGCTTATGCATATTCATTCTTACAGACATTTTAAAATAATTTGTTCTCATAGCTTTTTCCAGTAGAAGATTTATGTTTTCAATTAAGAATTTTATTTGGTTGCTTATAAGGAACATTTTGTAAACACTCATTTTTGAGATCTTTAAACATCCAAATATTTGCACAAATTTCATGGTTTTTAAGGTATGCTCTTTCAATTCTTTGTCTTTAGGAGTAAACAACGTATTACATTAAAAGTTTCTCATAAGTATAAATTATTTTTGATTTTTCCTCATTTCAATTTATAAAATCTGTAATTTCTGCCATTTCTTTTCTCTCTCTTGTCTTTTTGTCAATGGGACATAGGAAGCAGGTTAGGCCTGACACCTAGTTTTGCTGAAGAACTATGACCTGGCCTTTCAGATTTTTGAAGTCTTCCAAGCTGGGCTTTCTACGAGTACTCCATTGTCTCTTCATATATTAAAGTCTAGTCCACTGGGACTTCTTGGAGTATCCTGCTGGCTTGAGTTTCAAGTTCATCTTTCAAACAGCAACATCTTGTGCCAAATTATCTATGGTACACTGATTTTAACCATTTATAAATTATTGACATTGCGTATACATTAAATATGTTAATGAGCATGTCCTTGGAACTACCCTCTATCTCAGTTCTCACAAGAAAAAACATCCTTGGACTATCCAGCTTTGATTTATGCAAGATATTTCCTCAATTCACACAAAAGAGCATCACATTCAAACGGTCTATTCTTAGTTCAATACTTTTTCAGAGTAAAGGCCAAAGCTTCTAGATCCTCATCCTTAAAGGCCACTTGGAAAAGGGCAGCCAGGATGTCTGACAGGTGCACCTCTGGGAAAATTCAGTATGTTGCCTTATTGAGTCTTGAGTTTTGAACCTGTTGTTTTATCATCTTCACATACAGAAGTAGCTATATTTCACTTCATTCAGGAAGACTCACTCATTGATATTGCATTTTTCCTTAAGTGTAAACACCATTTTTTACACTTTTCTTACTTAAGAGTAAATCTAGAAGAGCTGTCAGTGAAAGGCATGATCCTACACCAGAGTTAGGATATCAGGCTATTCTCCATGGAAGGACCCCAAGAGTGATTTCAAAGGGCCTATGGGTTTTGATGCCAGCATTGGATGTTTCATCCAACTATCTATCTATTAAACAAAGTAACTCCAAGTCAAGGGACCACAGATTGTTGAAATAAATCAGGCTTCGCACTGTTTGTTAAGATCTTCTGGACAATATTGTAATTTGGCCAATTTCAACAATTGCTGGGGACAGAATGGGAAAGATTAGAACTGAGAACACCTGCATGATCAAAACTGTCTCTTATTCCTAGAGGCAAAACAGACATATTTTTATAGTGGAAGAGTCACATAAAGATGTCAGCATTATGGCAGAGTGAGTTGATTCCTTTGTTTCTCCTCTTAAATTCACAAGTCAGACAACTATAACTCAACAAAGGATCCTCTCCTCAGCACACAAACACACTAGAAAGATGCACATGTTGGAACATCTGAAAGTGGGAATATTGGCATGAATAGAAAAGGCAGGATGAGGGAAAGACAAGACAATGGCAACAGATACAGTTTGGTGCCCACCTTAGCTCCAATGAATATGGTAGGGGTGGAGAAGTTGAGATGTAGCCCTCACACTTCAATCTGGAGTGTAAGAGAGGCAGAAGCAGTATTTTCCCCCAAAACAGGCAGCATCCTTTCCCCTTCCCCATCTCAGCAGACACCAGTAGATGTGGTTGGGAAGCCTTAAACAGTACAGCAGTATTGACAGCCATTGCTGGTAGGCATGGGGAGATTGTAAACCTGCCTCCCTTGCCCCACCGATCCTGAGAGCCAGGTAGAGAAAGCTGAGATACAGCTTTAAACAGTACAGTGATGCCAACAGTCACTGGTGGCAGTGGGGCAGAGCCTTGAAATCGTACACTTACACCCATCCTGGCAGAGCCCAGTAGAGGCAGTAAAGACATTTCCAAAAACACAGCCAGACCGGTGACCATTAGTAAAAAGAATATAGCACTGGGGACTCACAAAACCAGTTCTCTACCACCCACCACATTGCCCTACCATAGTGGTAGTGCCCCGTAACTGAGGCGAGCCTGTCACAGAGGGGACACCCACCAGTACAGTGGGTACTCCTTAACTGAAGAGATGCCATTCAACCATGATCGCAGGGATGTGAATAATGCAAGTAAGAAGAAACAAAAACTTGCACTATAACACTATCTACTGGAAAACAAAAGAAAGTATTCTATGAACCTGGTGAATTTTTGAGAGCAAAACAGTGTCTAAACAAGAAAAGAGTTTACTACCTCAAGTGCTTAGGAAGAGAAACAATCCATCATATACCATAAGCAACCAAGGTAATGTGGGAGTTCAGAAAGAAAATGAAGTCTTTAAAAACCAAACTCAAAGTCATGAAAGTGTGGCCAAAATGGCAGAGAATTTAAGATTGCAATTATGAAGAAGCTCAGTGAGATACAAGAGAACTCATAAAGGCAGCTCAAAGAGCTCAGGAATAAAATTAATGCACAAAAAGAGTACTTTACCAAAGAGATTGAAACTATATATTAAAAAAAAAAAAACAAAAAAAAAAACACAGAAATTTTGGAGCCAAAGGCTCAACAGATGAGATGAGGAACACATTAGAGAACATTGGAACTAGAGCAGACAAGATGGACAAGAGAATTAGTGAGTTCAATGAAAAAAACCTAGAAATGACTTAGGAGGAAGAAGAGAGGAAAATAAGAGTTAAAAGAAAAAAAATGAAAGATCTCTGTGAGAACTATCTGTCCCTAATAGAAAGAGCAACATAAGGATAATGCATATACCAGGAGAAGAAAGGAAGAAAGGAAGAAAGGAACAGAGAGCCTATTCAAAGAAATAATTGATGAGAATTTCCTAAGCCTATGGAAAGAATTGGACTTTAGAACAGAAGAAGCTAACAGAATACCAAATTATATCAATACAAAAAGACCTTTTCCAAGACATTTTATTCAAACTATCAAAAATTAGTGACAAAGAAAGAATTCTCAAAATAGTCAGAGGAAAAAAGACTGTAACCTACAAAGAAAACTCTGTTAGATTATCATCAGATTTGTCAGTAGAAACATTACAAATCAGGAGAGAATGGAAGAAAATATTCAAAATATTGAAAGAGAGGAACCATCAGTCTAGGATAATATATCCAGAAAAGTTATCCTTTAAGTATTAAAGAGAAATAAAGGCTTTTCCAGACCGCCCCCCCCCAAAAAAAAACAATTTACCACCACAGGACCTGAATTACAAGAAATGTTGAAAGAAGCTCTTCTACCAGAAACAAAAAGACAAAAATATACAAAACTTTGAGTAAGATGATTAGCATACAGACAGAAGCAGGAAATTGCAACTCTACTTTAGAATAGGATATTAAATTATACTTAATTATAACAAAGTTTAAGGGGCATTAAAAATAACTATACTGCAATTTGGTAATGAATGCACAACATAAAAAGAGAAAATTTATGACAACAAAAATCATAAAACGGGAAGAAGAAAAGGAACGACGTGGACAGGTGAATGGAGATAAGAGACAATCAGAAAAAAAGGAACTATTGTATGTATGAGACATTTTACATGGTAACCTAATGGTAACCACAAAACAAAAATCCAGAGCTGAGACATGAAACATAAAAAAAGAGGAAACAGAAAAGAATCATAGAAAACCACCAGACTAAAATAGCAGAAAGAATCAGGGAAAAGAAATAATAGAGATACAGAGCAACCAGAAAACAATAGATAAAATAGCTGTAATGAATCCTCATATATCAATAATCAACCTAAGTGTAAGTGGACTGAACTTACCAATCAAAAGGCACAGAGTAGCAGGATAGATTAAAAAACAACACCCAACTATATGTTGAAGCAGGAGACTCATCTCAGCTCCAAAGATAAATGTATGTTCAAAATAAAGGGGTGGAAGATAATACTTCAAGTAAATGGCATCCTGAGAAAAGTGAGTATAGCAGTACTTATTTCAGACAAAATAGATATCAAGACAAACAAGTAACAAAAGATAAAGATGGACATTTATAATGATAAAGGGGACAATTTATCAAGAAGACACAACACTTATCAATATATATGTATTCAACCAGGGAGCACCAAAATATATTAAGCACTTACTAACATAGCTAAAGGGAGAAGCTGACCAAAAAAAAATATATGGTAGAGGACCTGAATACCTCACTCACAGCAATGACTAGATCGCCCAACAAAAAAACTAATAGGGAAATATCAGCCTTAAATAACACAGACCAAATGCATTAATTGCTATTTATAGAATGTTCTATCCCCAAATGACAGAATACACATTCTTCTCAAATGCACATGGAACTATCTTAAGAATAAACGGTACGTTGACACACAAAACTAGTCTCAAGACTAGAATTGAAATCATACCAAGCATATTTTCCATCCACAACTGTATGAAACTGAAAATTAACCACAAGAAGAAAACTAGAAAAACCACAAATATGTGGAGATTAAACAACATGCTACTGAACAACTACTGGGTCAAAGAAAAAATGAAAGAAGACATCAAAAGATACATAAAAACAAATGAAAATGAAAATAAAACATAGCAAAATTCTTGAGTTCCAGAAAAAGTGGAACTAAGAGAAAAGTTTGTAGCATTACAGGCCTACCTCAAGAAACAAGAGAAATACTAAATAAACAACCTAACATTACGCCTTGAAGAACTAGGAAAAGAAGAACAAACAAACCCCAAAGTCAGTAGAAGGAAGGGAATTATAAAAGTTAGAGTGGAAATAAATGAAATAGAGAAGAAAAAGACAACAGAAAAAATTAATGAAACAAAGAACTGGTTCTTTAAAAAGATAAAACAAAATTTACAAAATTCTTCTTAAATTCACTAAAGAGAAAAGAGAGAAAGTTCAAATAAATAAGATCAGAAATGAAAAGCAGTTATAATGAACATCGTAGAAATACAAAGGATTATACAAGAGTCCTGTTTGCCACCAAATTTGATAACCTAAAGGAAAAGGACAAATTTTTAGAAGTATACATCCTTCCTAGATTGAATCATGAAGAAGTGGAAAACCTAAATAGACCAATAACTATTAAAGAAATAGAAACAGTAATCAAAAACCTCCCCCAAAACAAAAGTACAGGACCAGATGGCTTCACTGATGAATTCTACCATTCAAAGATTTAATACCAATTCTTCTCAACCTCTTCCAAAAAACTGAGGAAGAGGGAATACTTCCTAACTCATTTTACAAGGCCAGCATTATTATCCTGATACTAAAACCAGGCAAGGACAACACACACACACACACACACACACACACACACACACACACACACACACACACACACACACACACAAATTGCAGTCTAATATCTCTGAACATGCAAAAATCCTGAACAAAATACTAGGAAATCAAGTACAACAATACATTAAAAGGATCATACACCGTGATCAAGTAGAGTTCATTCCAGAGATACAAGGATGGTTCAATATCCACAGATCATTCAATGTGATATACCACAAAAACAAAATAAAAGATAAAAATTATATGATCACGTCAATAGATTCAGAAAAAACATTTGAGAAGATATAACATTCATTTATGATTTAAAAAAAAACAATAAAATGGGTATAGAGGGAAAATACTTCAACATAATAATGGCCATATATAATAAACCCTCAGCTAACATCATATTCAATGATGGAAAACTGAAAACTCTTCTTCTAAGGTCAAGAATAAGACAAGGATGCCCACTCTTGACACTGTTATTCAATGTAGTATTGGAAATCCCAGCTAGAGGAATTAGGCAAGAAAAAGAACTAAAAGGCATCCAGGTTGGGAATGGAGAAGTAAAACTGTCACTATTTGCATATGAGATGATTC
>NW_011888932.1:1205524-1207954 GCF_000151845.1 Pteropus vampyrus | reverse complement strand
CAGCTAGAGGAATTAGGCAAGAAAAAGAACTAAAAGGCATCCAGGTTGGGAATGGAGAAGTAAAACTGTCACTATTTGCATATGAGATGATTCTGTACAGAAAAAGGGAACCCTTGTGCACTGTTGGTGGGATTTTAAATTGATGTAACCACTATGGAAGACAGTATGGAGATTCCTCAAAAAATTAAAAATAGAACTACCATTGGACTCTGTAATTCCACTTCTGGGTATTTATCTGAAGAAATTCAAAACACTAATTCAAAAAGATATATGCACCCCTATGTTCATTGCAGCATTATTTACAATAGCCAAAATGTGGAAGCAACCTAAGTGCCCATCAATAGACGATAAAATAAAAAAGAGATGGTACATATATACAGTGGAATATTACTCAGCCATAAATAGAATGAAATCTTGTCATTTGCAAAACATGGATGGACCTAGCGGGTATTATGCTAAGTGAAATAAGTCAGGCAGAGAAAGACAAACAGCATATGACTTCGCTTATATGTGGAATCTAAAAAACAAAATAAAAGAAACAAACTCATAGATACAGAGGACAAACTGATGACTGATGGTCACCAGATGGGAGGGGAGTTGGGGTGATGGGCATAAAGGTGAAGGAGATTAAGAGGTACAAATTGCCAGGTATTAAAATAGTCAGGGGATGTAAAATACAGCACAGGGAATATATTCAGTATTGTAGTAGTTATATATGGTGCCTGATGGGTATTAGATTTATCAGGGTGATCACTTCATAAGGTATATAAATGTATAATCACTATGTCGTACACCTAAAACTAATATAATATTGTATGTCAACTACAATAAAAAAAAATAAAAGAAAAACTGCACCAAATTATTCTTCCCCTTGTATCTTCCTTATGACTGATATTCCTGGATCAGTTGAGCTAAAGTCAGTGACTCTTGAAAAAATTTGATTCTCTCATGTTTAAAAAAAAAAAATTCATACGGGATATAGCATAACCATGGTCTTTATAAGAATTTATCAAGTTGTACAACAATGCAAAAGTACTTAATATCACAGAACTGTATGCTTAAAAATGATTAAAATGGCAAGTTTTGTTATGCATATTTTACCACAAATTAAAAAAAGAATTTATCATTAAAAAACCCTGAGCATCAATAGCATTTAAGCCTTCCATTGGGCATTGAGCCACTTCCCTCTTCCATCCTCAGGCCTTCCTCCTATAGGTAATTACTGTTTTGAGTAGTTTTTTTGTTCTCCTCTTACCTTTATAATTCTACCAAATATGTATGTGTGTTATGATAAACTATTCCATTACATTTTGTTTTGAAATTTATATAAGTAGTAACATTCTATATCTTGATTTTTATATTTAGCTTTATGTTTGAGGAATTCAACTGTATTATTGCATGTAGCTATACTATAGTTAATTTAGTTTTCAATATTGTGTAGTACTTTATTGAGTGACTATGCTGCAACTTGTTCATTCTCCTGTCAATAAGTATTTGAAATATTTTTTAGTTTTTTTCCTATTATAATATATATCTGTATATATCATCTGGTAGGCATGCAGTTATTTCTCTATGGTATACATTAACTTTACCATATAATGCCAAACTGTTTTCCAAAATGTTTGTGCCAGTTTACACTTACACAAACTATGTACAAGAATTCCTGGTTCTTTTCATCCTCACCAACACCTGATATTGTCAAATTTATTTTTCCTTTAACTAGAACTATAAAACAGTAACTTCCTGTGGTTTTAATTTGTATTTTCCTAATGACTAATGGTGCTAAGCATCTTTTCATGTGCTGATTTACCACTTGTGTATTTTATTTAATGATGTTTTGTCCAAGTCTTGTGCCCATTTTTTAAAAAATCAGTTTGTTTTTCTTCCTCTTATGTGTTAAGCCTTTTTTTTATATTCTGGATACAAGTCTTCGTTAGATATATTTTGCAAATATTTTTTCTCAGTCTGTGGATTTTCTTAACAATGTCTTTTGAAAAACAAAAAATTTTTAATTTTAATGAATTCTAATTTATCATTTTTTTTTCCTTTCATGATTCATACTCTAAGTGCTGTATCTAAGAAATCTCTGTCTAACCTAAGGTAAAATGATTTTCTCCTGTTTTCTTATAGAAATTTTACTGTTTTATCTCTTATATTTAGTTCTATTTTCTATTTTAAGTTAATTTTTGTATGTTGTGTGAGATAAGAGTTGAAGCTATCCAATTTTGCATATAGATATTCCAATTTCGGAAAGGAAAGAAACAGCATTTCTCTTGGAATTTCCTTGGAACGTTGGTTGAAAATCAATTAACCATATATATGTGGCTTTATTTCTGGATGCCGTTAATAGATTCTATTAATATACATTTGTCCTTACAACAATATCATACTATTTTAATTACTGTATCTTTGTGATGAGTCTTAAAATCA
>NW_011888932.1:1199646-1205474 GCF_000151845.1 Pteropus vampyrus | reverse complement strand
TTTTTAGTTTTTTTCCTATTATAATATATATCTGTATATATCATCTGGTAGGCATGCAGTTATTTCTCTATGGTATACATTAACTTTACCATATAATGCCAAACTGTTTTCCAAAATGTTTGTGCCAGTTTACACTTACACAAACTATGTACAAGAATTCCTGGTTCTTTTCATCCTCACCAACACCTGATATTGTCAAATTTATTTTTCCTTTAACTAGAACTATAAAACAGTAACTTCCTGTGGTTTTAATTTGTATTTTCCTAATGACTAGTGGTGCTAAGCATCTTTTCATGTGCTGATTTACCACTTGTGTATTTTATTTAATGATGTTTTGTCCAAGTCTTGTGCCCATTTTTTAAAAAATCAGTTTGTTTTTCTTCCTCTTATGTGTTAAGCCTTTTTTTTATATTCTGGATACAAGTCTTCGTTAGATATATTTTGCAAATATTTTTTCTCAGTCTGTGGATTTTCTTAACAATGTCTTTTGAAAAACAAAAAATTTTTAATTTTAATGAATTCTAATTTATCATTTTTTTTTCCTTTCATGATTCATACTCTAAGTGCTGTATCTAAGAAATCTCTGTCTAACCTAAGGTAAAATGATTTTCTCCTGTTTTCTTATAGAAATTTTACTGTTTTATCTCTTATATTTAGTTCTATTTTCTATTTTAAGTTAATTTTTGTATGTTGTGTGAGATAAGAGTTGAAGCTATCCAATTTTGCATATAGATATTCCAATTTCGGAAAGGAAAGAAACAGCATTTCTCTTGGAATTTCCTTGGAACGTTGGTTGAAAATCAATTAACCATATATATGTGGCTTTATTTCTGGATGCCGTTAATAGATTCTATTAATATACATTTGTCCTTACAACAATATCATACTATTTTAATTACTGTATCTTTGTGATGAGTCTTAAAATCAGGTAGTCAGTCCTGTGACTTGGTTATTCTTCAAAATTATTTTAACTCTTCTAGAGGTGCTTTGCATTTTTATGTAAATTTGGATCCAACTTGTTGATTTATAAAAACACAAAAAACACCTATGGGGCTTACTTTTCACTCTTTTTATGTTTTATTTTGTTTTAATGAATGGATATTCCTAATTTTAATATGGTCAAATTTATCAGTTTTTTTTTTTCTTTATGGCTTGCTTTTTCTTTTTAAAATCCTTTTCTATATTAAGGTTAAAAATATTTTTTAATATTTTCTTCAAAAGTGTAAAAGTTTTTATGTTTAGCTTTTATTAATTTTTTTGTGTTTGATCTAAGATATAAACCCAATTTTATTTTATTTTTTTCCATGTGGACAAGAAGTTGTCTCAGTCCATCCTTACCCCAGGGATCTGTTGTACTCTTCTCTCATATAGCTAATTTACCTATATGTCTGTTTATGAATTTTATTTATTTATTACTTGTATAATTACTATAGTTTTGAAATAAATCTTAATATCTGGTAGGGTGAGTACTTATACTTTGTTTTATTTCAAGAATGTTTTGTCTATTTTTGGTCTTTACACTTCAATATAAAGTCAAGAATCAGTTTGTAAAATTCCATTAAAAACCCTGGGTAGCTTATGTGTGTTCTCTTTTGCTCTCTTCTTGAATCTGGTTTGGCCCTGTGACCTATTTTGCCTGATAGAATGTGGTAAAAGTGATTTTCAGATCACTTTGTAATTTTCAGAATTGATCTTTGAGACCCTACTACAGCTTCTTCCTTTGCTGTGTGGAACACTCTGTCTTGGGACTGAGTCGCCCTTAAAGGGAGTCCAAACTAGCTATGTAAAGAAAACCATGTTTAGAGAGGCAGAGAGGTTCCAGTCTTCCAGCCAACCTTGCCAAGGCATCAGATGTATGAATGAAACCATGTTGGATGCTCCAACATTAGCCACTATCTGACACACAACTTCGTGAATCAGTGCCATGTGGAGCAGAAGAACTACCCAACCAAGCTTTACCCACATTCTTAGCCTATGGAATTGTGAGGGGGAAAAAAAAGGTAGTTTTAAGCCATAACATTTTGGGGTGGTTTTCATACAGCAAGTAAATGCCTTAAGAGCTGTATGGTGGCAAACTACTTAGCAATACTGTCATCTGTAGTATGTGAAAGATAGGAAACATACCTATAAACATGTCTTAACTCTACCCTCCATTTCTCTTTATTTCTTCTTTATATTTTTCATATATTTGACCTCCAATCTGTATTCTGCATAATTTCTTCAGTTCTATCTTCCATTTCACCAGTTCTGTCTTTAGCTTCATTGAGTCTGTTGTTTATACTAGCATTTTTTCATTTCTTTTGTGACATTTTGGATTTCTTAAAGCTATATATGTATATAAACATTATAATTCATCTGCATATTTTTGTTGATTTTTGCTCCTTATGTTTTTAATTTCATCTTTCATTTATTTAAACATATAAAATATTGTTTAGAAATTTTTTATCCAATAATGCCAATAGCCAAAATTTTTGCCAGTCTGGTTCTGTTGGCTATTTTTATTTTGTTTGGTTGATCTTTGCTCATGGTGGCTTTTTTCTTTCATGGGTTTTTGGGTTTTTTGTTTTGTTTTGTTCCCTTTTTATATTGGAAGCACATATTTGTTGCAACTACATGTGTATGAATATTTTGAGGATTGATTTTGGGTTCTTGTGGTAGGTAGAATAATGGTCCTCCAATGATGTTGATGTCCTATTCCCTGAAAGCTATAAATATATTGCCTTACATGGAAAAAGGGATTTTGCAGACATGATTTAAGGTAAAAAATCTTGAAATGGGAAGATTATTCTGGATTATTTTGGACCCAATATAATCACATGAGTCCCTAAAAATGGAGAATTTTTTCCAGCTAGTGAGAGGAAAGGTGACTACAAAAGAAAGGTCAGGGAGATGTAAAGTGTCTGGCTTTAAAGATAAAGGAGGCTATGAGCCAAGAAATATAGTTAGTCCCTAGAAGTTGATAATTTGTTACAGCAACCATAGAAAACTAACTCAGTATTTTTCTCAAGGAGGATTTCTTCAGTTTCTCACTTATGCCTGGAGGCACTCCAGAGGTGGATCCATTTTAAATAATAATGGGGAGGGGAGTGTTGCAATTTTTAAGACCTTCAGAATAAATGTAGATTCAGGCCAAAATCACGTGAGAGCTAGTTCATCACTAAATTTCTCAGGGGAAGCTTTTTTAAACCTTTTCTCCAAGCCAAGGCCAAAATAAACTATTTTCCTTATTCTCTACCTTTGTGGGGAAGATTTTCTCCATCAGGCTTCCTGAAATAGCCTTTTTTGGTTTCCAGGTTTACCTAGAGTGGCTTCTTTACTTGCTCCCTGTCCCGGGTGGGTCCAAAGCTTTATTCTTAGGTCTCTCTGTGCTGCGACATTCCTGTCCTTGGCTCACGTATGCCTATAGGATATCTGAACACTATACCATTCACTTTCCTCACTGATTTCACACTGATTTTCCTAATCTCATGCTCTCCTCCCTGGCTTTAAACTCCCATTCATTCCTGACTTCATCAGGTTTCTCCTTCCTTCTCTTAGCAAATCTAACCATGTAAAAGAGTGAGGAAAAGAGCGTATATTAGTATTTTGTTGAGTATTTTTAGATAACATCCAGCAGAAGAATTACAGGATCTCTAGTCTTCCGTATTGCCAAAATGATCACAAATATCTTTTGAATCTGTCCCTTTCTCTCCACCTCCCTGGCTTTAGCATCTCTCTACTTACACAGTTTCCTGCTATGTTTCTCTTATTTAGTCTCTTTTCCACTCTGATCCATCCTCTCTATTGCTATTATAAACATCTTTCCAACACACATATCTGTGCATAGAAATGTCCTAACTCTCATGTATAGTGTACAAGCACTGCCCGCCCCGCTCCCCCACCCCCTTTCTTTAGTTTAATATTCCATCACTTCCCTATTTCCACCCTATACTCCAAATATACTGAGCTATTTGCAGTTTCCACAATGGGCTATGCTGTTACACAAACCTGTCTTTTCCCATGCCAGTTCCTTTCCTCAGACACTCTTCTTCAGCCTCTTTTTTTTTTTTTCCAACTCCATCTCCACCTGTGAACCTTGACAACTTCTTTTTAACTTCACCACCCAGGTCAGTCTTCTGCTTGAGGAACTCTTATTTGTTCCTTCTCTCCCTTGAGCATAATTCAGCCAGCCTTGATTGGCTGCTGTGTTGCAGGCTTTGTGCAGGCCCAGGAGTTACAAAATAAATAAGACCAAGTTTCATCCTTAAGTAACTCATATTCCAGTAGAAGGACTCACTGAGCAGTGGGGTCAATCGTGCCATCTTTATATTACCATTACACATTGGTACTTACCCCCATTACAGTGTTTTACCCTAGGTGTTGAGTTCTTTATATGTATGGATATCTGAGTCTCTTGATGTTTGTATTTCCATTCCAAATTAACAAATTTTATTCTGGTTTTATACAAAGGGGGAGGGGAGAAATAATTTGTTTGTATATCTGCCTCCCCTACTAGGCTGTGAGCTCTTTTAAAAAGTAAACCCTGTATGATTTATCTTTGTACATACAGTAGGCACTTAATAAGCGAATATACACCTGTTCTGACATTCTGTAGTTCAAAGATCTCCTCTGCAGAATCTCACACAGAATTGCTTCCTCATCTCTTTTCTGATTTTACTTCATATAGACTTCCATTTTAGCACTTAATATTTAATTATATTTTTATATTATTGCTCCCAATTGAGATATTTTTTAAAACTCTGTATCCCCTGTGTCTAGTGCCTGGCTTAAAAATGAGATCAGTGAAGGTGAAATTGAAATTTTATGTTCTAGCTCATAAATGCAAGCCCACTGAGGTAGTCTTAGAAATGCCAATTACTTAAACCACTCACAATTAAAGTAACTTAATTTAAATTTTAAAACTTAAAACTTCTTAAGTAGTTAAAAGTGAGAGTTTTCTGGTCTAAAGGGGGAATATGCGCAAATATTTGGCCAGTTAACTAATTAACTACTAGCTAAAAGTTAAAAGGAACTTTTCAAGTTTTAACTTTTTAACTAGCTGACTGAAATAAGTATCACCTAAATTTCATCCCTATGAAGGGATGAATAAGTAATGCCTTGAACCCAATCAAGATATTGGGACTGAGAATGCCTTTAAGTTTCTCAACAGTAGGTGGCGCTCGCATCATGGTATTAACTGATCTCTACCCTGCTGATTTCTCAAAAGATACTAATTTGGGGATGGAAAAAAGTGGTTCCGATATTTGTTATGTATCCTGAGGGCTGAGTATGTAATTATTATAAGGATGAAAAATAAATATTGTATTAAAAATATTTTATTCAGCTTCTGTTGGTTAGTATTCTAGAAACGTTAGCAAATTTCTTTGCCTGAGTGCTTTGATCAATAATCTGCTTAGCAGAGGGGAAGGTAAGAGTGGCCGTTTAGCAGGTTGTGAAGTCATTTAATGGAGTGTTTGAAAGTTTGGAATTAGACATACCTACAGTTATATAAAATGGAGATATTAATACTAATTCACCCTATTTTTAGAGCTAATGTTTGTTGATTGCATACTATGTACCAGGCACTAACACTTCATATGGATTACGTCATTTGTCATTTACTCATCACAGCAATCCTATGAGGTTGGAGCTTGCCAGGGAAAAACAAATCCTTCCTCAAAACCCTGTTTGCCCTCTAGATGCTGCCCTTCCTTACCCTTCACAACCAAACTTCTGGGTAATACTTACTATCCCTATTTCCTCACCTCCCACCCACAATTTTACTGTCTTCATTGTGGCTTCCACCCCTATTACTCCACAAAATCAGTTTTCTCTGTTAATGTGAGTAA